>NW_012148496.1:2092338-2134883 GCF_000956105.1 Propithecus coquereli
CAAATAAATTCTTGGTTGGTCAAGTGCTCATTTCCGTTTGGAATGAGCATGATAGGGAACTGAATGCTTTTACTGTGTATTCTGTGGAATTACATCTCATGCTGTTTAATAGAAGCTACATGAGCTGCATTGGTCATGGTCCCAACAAGAGACACCTGGCACATGAGTGATGGAAAGTTTAATGAAGAGATTGTTTACAGAGTCTAGGGCAGGGTTAAGTGACACCAGTGAGGCTTAGTAAGGCCTCCTGGGCTGGGAAGAGTGGAGAATAAGGACCCAGCCCAAAGGAGCAAGGGAACTGAGTGATTTCAGAAAACTGGAGAGCTGGAGGAAGCTGTAAGAGAAGACCTGAAGGTGAGTCACTGCCAACTCACAGCCCCAAAGACAGAAGAATAAATATCTTGACTCCAATGTCTCCCATCCTCCCATCCCTGCCAGGACATCCCTTGTCTAAACTCGATCATAAGCCAGAGGGCAAGGGACTCTGGTTGGCACAGTCCATAAAGATCAGCCTCCTAGGGCCTACAGCAGAACGAAGAAGGGTACAGAGGCGATCTAGGGACAAACAGAGGCTGTCCACCAGGCTATGGCATACAGGTTTATGTGAGAGAGAACTCGTCTTCTTATTCCAGATGTAACCACCATGGTATTACGTTATTAGGGATCTCTTTCCTGCCGTTAATACGTCGGAAAGTGCACTCTGCACTCAGTGGGACACAGTCAAGCCCCTTATCTGTTTCACATCAAGGTGAGCAAGATAGCAAGTGTTCATTCAAGTGAAAATCACTTGGCTTTAATGTTTCAATGTCTCTTTCATATTTTCATCTTTTCTAGTCATGGGAGCAAAGATTTTTGATTTAGCTGCACTGTGCTACGCATCAAAACTTACTGGCTTGTTCTGGGAGTCCTGCATCTGGGACAGCCCAGAAAAACAAACAAAACAAAACATAGTCATTTCATTGCCTTTAGAAAAATTTATTAATTTTTGTGATGGCACAAAACCCTGATGATGCCATCACAGTGACTCTTGGTCTTCTTAAATGAATTTAATTGGATATTGCCTCATCCTCATTCAGCATTGGAATTTTCACTGAATGTCACTGTCTTCCAAATATCAAAGGATTCTAATGAGCAAAACAATCCAAGTCATTTTAATCAGAGAAACGACATTCGACAATCATAAAAAAACTATGCGGAGGGACTTGTGCTGGGAGTTAACAGGGATTTCCCTGTGACGGTGGGACATGCAGCAGCCAAGACTCATCTCCCTGCCCAGCTGCTGGCCACAGCAGGCTGGATTTCCCACGGCTGAGAGCAGGGTCCCTGGTTTGTGTCTGTCACTAGAAATGGTAGGGACTGCTCCATCATTAAACCTGGTGAAACCACTTGGTTACTGTCCTTCAAAGTTAGGTTTTAGCATCTTCTGGCCATTTGAACCTCGTCCTACTTCATGCTGCCGAATAGGATTCTTGCTTCCATCCACGGCCGTCATTATCCCTTGCATCTTCTTATCTTTTTTGATACATGATTATATTAGGTTAATCCTGGTAAAGAGCAATTAGTTCTCAAAATTTCCAGCACAGTTTCTTACTGCAGGGTAAAGTGAACTTGTATTTTGGGGAT
Organism: Propithecus coquereli; assembly: GCF_000956105.1. NCBI lineage: Eukaryota > Metazoa > Chordata > Mammalia > Primates > Indriidae > Propithecus > Propithecus coquereli. The sequence continues at coordinate 2,093,962 of NW_012148496.1, forward strand.
TTGGGAGAAGGAGGAGAAGACAGGTGAATTACATCTCATGTTTCATCGACAAAATTTATATGGGTTTTGTATTCTATGTCATGATATCATTAAATGCCCCAGCACTGCACTGTGGAGTGTTATTTGAGAAGCACAGACTTTTGTCCATCAGATTAGTGTGCAGCTCCCAGGATTATGAGGGTATTGACTGTGGGAAACAAACTTTCTGGAAGAAAATTTGTCAAGACCAGCTGAATTTTCATATACTTGGATCCTGCAATTCAGTACTAGAAATTTATCGTAGGAAGATAATCCTAGATGTGCACGAAGACAGAGAGCCACAAGACTGTTGCAAGGGCAAGGGAGAAGAGCAAAAAGTCAGAAAGAACATAAATGTCTAACAGTAGTGAACCTGTTGAATAAATTATGGCACATCCAAATTTTGGCTACTGTACTATTTGTTGGCTAATTGCCCAGCACCCATTTTCCCTTTTTCCTTTTCTAACAGTATCAGATTTTGTTAGGGTGTTCTCCTCGCCGCTCTTGGCCCATATACTTCAGTTGATGATCACAAACTCCACTCAAGGAATAAGCCCTGACAGGTTTAAGCCAATCAGGATAAGCCCGTTCCTGTTCCATGAACTATAATCATTGGTTCAGGCAAACAAGCCCAAACCAATCAGCACAAGGTATTTCTCTCTAGTGCTTCCCACTGGGATTGACTTCTCTACCTCTATTTTACCCCCTTTCAATTCAGAGGCTGTAAAACCAAACAGTGCATGTTCCAAATGCCTTGAGACCAGGCTTCTCCCGGTTCAATACACTCACGTGAGACTTGGAAGCCGGCAGGAAGGTAGACCCATTTTTCTATGACATTGTGGACAGGTCTGAGTGCTGGCAGTTGCCAGCATCCCTTGGCCTGTTTCCTTGTCTGTAAAACAGGGGTAACGTTGAGTACCCTGCGTGGAAGTGTGGTAGATGCCCTTGTGAACTCTTTTTCAGTATTTGTTATCTGGACATTGTGATGGCGATGTCACTCACCCAAATGGTCTGAGAATTCTTGGATATAGATGGCGTTTTTTGCCATGACTTATCATGCCCAGAGTCAGGGGTCTGGTTAGGGACCTGAGCAAAGTGAGTCTCAGCATTCAGGGCAAGGCACATCTGCTCACACCCTGGGTTTTCCACACCGAGCCTGTGGCTTCCTTGTGAACGCATCCCGGTCAGCCTGACAAAGTTCCAGACGATAGAGATTTGATTTTTCCACAAGAGAAACTGAATAGGGGCTCAGGGATCAGGCAGCTGTTCTCGGCTCTGATACTTTCTAACTGACCTTGGGTAAATAAATTCACCCCTAGGACCCCTGTCAGTTCATCAGAAGAAAGATTTGGAATAGGCCCTTCCAATTTTAGCAGCTGCATGTATTAGGGAGACGAAATCGTTGGAAGTTTCTATGCAAACTCAATCTTTATGCAATTGAAGGTCAGCCCTGAAATGTCTTTATTTCATATACATCTTTTAAAACATGCCTTTTAATAAATTTGCCCCAGAGTATAAAACATTAAAAAATAGAAATTAAGGTGTATTTCACAGAATAGCAAGGTCCAGGGCATATTATAAATTGACCCTTATGAAAATTGCTAATATTTTATCTTATTTTACCCACAAGTGGTCAATTTCATATGACTCAACCTAATTAAATCATTAAAATGCAAAATTTTTAAATGTGTTATGTTTGTCTCGAACATCAGCTGATTGGGAAAAAACTGATAATATCATGTTTTTCTCTGACTTCACACATTGGTGCCAAAGTCTTTTGAGTTATTTTCTTTTTTGGGGGGGAGGGTTGTGGTGGAAGAGAGAAAGATAGAACCATATTTTAATTTCCATAAAAGACAAGAAGATACCTAAATGCCCTCTTGTCCGCTAGCCAGAAAGCCTTCCCCATTCATTCTCCCCTGCACTGCGGAGTCTAAAATGTGCCCCACCTAAGCTCTACGACATCCATCCTGTCCTGGCTTCCTGGGCATCCTCACGGTGGCAATCATTACAGGCTCCTGGACACTATGGGCAACCTGTTTCCTTGCATCCTTCTAATCTAATTCCTCGGCAGAGTAGTCATAGAACCTGTGTCTATGTCAACGACGCTGCTGATATGAAAATGGCAAACACTATATAGCACTTATTATGTGCCAGCTGCCAACTGAAGTGCTTCATTCATATTAAATCATTTAATCTTTACTCTCCTATGAAGGCTATTGTACTATGTCAACCCACTTTACAGATGAAGAGACTGAGGTACATAGAGTTTTCTTTACTTGCTCCAGATCACACAGCTAGCAAGTGGCCCAGACAGGAACCCAGCCTTGGCTCCAACTTCGTGCTCTGTGCCTCTCTAGTTGGTCTTCCAAACATGTCATCAGCATGTCAGTGCTGCGGGCACAATTCCAGAGTAATCCTTAGGAGAGGAAGTAACTGCCACCTATGATCACAGACCATGTACAAATGTATGCCTTACAACACATAAACTGACTATTCATTTACAACATTTATCTCCTCAATGCAGCCAGAGAACCCCCACACCCTCCTTTGTATCTGTGTGGGGATGGAGGTCTGGGCCCTGGGCCCTTAGCGGGTCAGAATTCCCAGGCTGGGGGAGGCAGTGTCGTTTCTATAAGTAACTTCTCTGTCTGGGATTCTGCTGCATTCTGTGGGCATCTCCCCATCTGAACCTCTGCCCTATGAGTAAATGAGGAACAGAATCTACCTGAACTCTTTCCATTTTTTCAAGATTTAAATGGATAAGAGAGTGTCATGTTATTTAATAAATTTATTAATGAAATTACTTAATCTGTTCTTATTTACCTAGTGCATTATTTGTGTATCTACTCTAGATGAAAGCATTTTTAAACCTATGTAAACCTACAGCAATCTAATATTCAAATGCGTGTTATTGTCCTCAAAGTCATCTGAGGAGCTGTAGTCCCATTTCATCGATGCTGCCTTTTTTCCCCTGAAGGGTTTGGAAATCTTATTGGCAATTGGTCTTCTGAGCTGATTCACAGACAGAGAAACCAGGCTGGTTATTTAATGTACACTCTTTATTCCAAGCATGAGGAAATGTTATTCTTCCATTTCAGTACGAGAACAGCAAGTGAGGCACTGCCCAGGACTGCCCCAGGAATTCAGCTAGACCCCTTGCCCCATGGGTCCTTTAAGAAGGGACCACTCATCTCAAATTGAGACATTAAAATGGTAATCACCCCAGGGTCTGTCACAAGAACCTGCAGGTGGATGATGGACTGTAGAGCTTGTCCGTAGAGCTTGGCTGTTTTCCTTGGATGCACTTTTGAGTCTGAGAATTTTGCACATCTTTTTCCTTAGCAAGCAAGTTATTTTAAGAAAAGAAATTGCACTCACCTATTTAGCATTGTATATTTAAGGTAAAAATTTTGTCTTTCAGTAGGTTGGGGTTTTGTAATTTTTTTCACTTTACTTCTAGGGTAACATCTGCTCTCAATTTACCCAAAGAAGTTGTCTTAGGGACTTGATAGGTTTGGGTATTTCATCCTTAGGTCAACAATGATTTTACAACTCTAAGGAGGCCTGAGAGGACACTATCGGATGATGTCCTTGGTGGCCCAGGTACGATGATTTGATAACATGCCCACGGTTATCCCTTTGCCTTCTTTATCCAGACTAGCATCTTTACACAGCCCCATCTGGACCTCTTGGCTCGGTGTTATAGAAGGACAGATTCCTAGCAGATGGTTTATCAGAGGACCTGGCACATGGTTTGGCCAAGAAAACCTTATCTAATACCTCTGAGTTGGGGAAGCTTTAGAGTGAAGAGTAGCTCCAAGCCTTCTGCACAACCAGGAATGTTTTGCTTATTAGATTTTTTAAAAGATGCTCCGAGTAAATATCTAGACAGCAGCAGTTCTGGAGATCTGGCACCACAGACGGCACCAATCTCACGTAGTGTCCCTTTAGACCAGTCTTACGACGTCTATGAAGTTTGGGATAGGGCCAGAGCCTTGGGCCTGAAAGGAATGAGGCTAATCCTAAAAGATATCAGGCATTTTCACAAGTGATATTTTAATTTAAACAATGCAACTCGGATCAGAACAAAATGTGTCAGATATCCATAGACTGCTTAAAATTAATATGTTCAAACCTACTCCTTCCACAATCTTCCCCATTTCAGTTAGTGACAACTCTATCCATTTGCTCAGGCCAAAAACCACTGGAATCACTCTTGATTCTATTCTTTCTTTCATATGCAGTGTCCGGTCCCTCAGTAACTCTTGCCAACTCTACCTTCAAAATATATGCCTCATTCACCCTCTCTGCTACCACTCTGGTTGGAATTGCCTTTTTCCGTCAAGCAGATCATGGCAGTAGCCTCCTATCTGGCACTTTGGCTCCCATCTCTTCTCCTGTTCAGTCTGTTCCCAACAGAGCTGTCTGAGTGAGATCGCTGGAATCTATGTCCCACCATGTCACTCTGCTGCTGGAAACCCTCCAGTGGCTTCCCGTTGTCCTCATTGTGAAACCTCCCCAGGCTCGCAAGGCCCTGTGCGATGGCGCCCTGTGTCCCTCCTCTCTCTGCAGTGATCTCCCACTGGCTTGCTCATTCTGCTCTAGCCACACTGGCCTCCTTCCTGGCCCATCAGCTCTCAAGCCATTAAGACGTGGACCTATCTAAGACCTTGACCTTGCTATTCCTTTTGCTGGAGCACTCTTCCCCCAGATACCCACCCGATGTCTCATCTCTTCTCTCTCTCTCTTCCCACCCCCCTCTCCTCCTCTTCTTCCTTCCTCTCCTTCTTCTCCTCTTCCTTCCCCTCCTTCTTCTTCTCCTCCTCCTTCTTCAGATCCTTTATCAAATGTATCTTCAATCTTCGCCAACGACCCCCTTTAAAATTCAACCTCCTCTCATCGTATACTTCCCCTTTCCCACTTAATGTTTCTCTACAGCATTTATAACCATCAAATATACTATATTAAATATACTATACTAAGCTATAATAAATATACTATACACTACATATACGAATATACTGTATACGATATATATTTTTTCCTTATTTATTTTTCTGTCTCTCTCTACTAGAATATAAAGTCCTTAAGGGCAGAGAATTTTGTCCCTTTAAAAAGCGTTATTATTGTTTCTGTATCATCAGCACCAAGAATAGAGTTTGAGGCAGAGTAGGCAGTCAAAACATATTCTGAATAAATGAATCATATATTTTGCAAATGTGTTAGGCACTGTGCTAATTGCTAGAAATACATTGGTGAACAAAATAAACAAAGATTCATGACCTCATGGATCTTAAAATCAAATGAGCAGGGAATACGGTCATTTTACAATTAATTAAATAGACACAGAAATGAGAAAGAGTTGAAGCATTTGAGGAAATTAAAAATGTTGAATTAAGCTGGAGGGGAGAGTTTGAGAAATAGCACCGCGAGATAGAAGCCAAGGCCGGTTGAGGTCGCAGGTGTTACCCTAGACATAGGAAACCCTCGGAGGATTTTAAGCAGGCGAGTGACACAGTCCCGTGTGCATCTTGTAAAGTCCCCTCCGGCTGCAGTGCGAGAATGGACTGGGGGAGACGAAGAGCGGATGCGAGGTGATGTGATCGGAGGCGATTGCTGCTGCACAGGTGAGAGATGGCAGTCACGGACTGGGGCCGTGTGCGCTAGAGAGAGGACACGAACCCAGCGCCTGTTCGAACAGGATTGGGTGGATGAGAGGCGCTAGGGACTGAAAGGGCTGAAGACGAACCCCAGGGTTCCTCCTTGAGAGCGGCGCATGCTGTTTCCTGGAGGGCATACTGAAGCAAATGGGTCTGGGATGCAGAGTGGTGAGAGCGAGATCGGGAAGAAGGTCACGAGTCAGCTTCTGACACATCGACTGTGACATACACATGCAGCACCCTGTGGTGACATCTCTGCTTAGGAGGTCTGAGCAGGAGCTACAGATTAAAGAGTCATTAGTTTACAGATGGATGGTGACCCAAGCCATCCGGCGGTGGGATCACAGGAGAGAGTAGGATGAGCGAGGAGGGGGTTCTGGGACAGAACACTGACTGACTCGAACAGGTGCGGCACTTCACGCTTTGGTGGCACAGGCCGAAAAGCCTCCCGCAGAGGCAGGAGACACACATCGCGGTGAGGAAGCCAAAGGCAAGGAGGATCTTACAGAGGAGGGGACAGTCGACTGTCCTAAATATTAAAAGATCAAGCAAGACGGGCCTAAAAGTGAACGTCGGGATGATCGACATGGAGGCCACTGGTGAGAGCAGTTGCAGGGAGCTTGAGGGGCAGGAGGCGGGTGGGACAATGGCAACAGCGGAAGGGAAGGTGAGGAAGTGGAAGCAGAGGGTGGATGCTCTGAGAAATTCAGCTGTGAACAGGAGAAGTGGACACTGCCAGGGAGAATGTCCGGATGAGGAGGTTATTTTTAAGGCAAGAGAGACCTAAACGCGCCGATTATGCTCAGAGGAGACAGTGGTCATGGCGAACTAGGACGCTCACAGAGTGGCTTGATGATCGTGGCAAGGAGTCTGTATTTTGTTTCAAATGTGACACTAAGCCATGGGATGGTTTCGGCTGGGGAGACAGGACAGAAATGCATCTGAATGAATGTACAGCCTGGTGCCGGTGAGGGGAAGCCGCCATTTCTTGTCCTGCCTTAAGAACAAAGGCCATCAACCTGGGAAGTGTCTTAAAGCTGGTTCCTTAAAGAAGGCTGAAGTCAAAAAACCTCTGATCTCACCACAGTCTTTTGTAATGCGTGGGAGTACAGACCCGCCCTCCGGGGAACGAATGTGCTGGATCCAGACCCCAGGGTGCTGCCCTCTGCCCACCATAGGCCTGCCCTGAGAAGTCCTCGGCCGAGGGAGCTTTCCAAGCCTTGCCCCCATCAGAAGGGGCTGCCACTTGTAGCACTGGGCCATAGGATGAGGCTGGAGGACTGCTTGTTCAAAAATTTGCAGGAAAAATTCAGGCAATTGGTGGCAGCTGGAATAGATGACCTTGTGGTTATTTTCAACCCAACGGTTCATGTGTCCTCTGAGGGAGGCCTCATTCCTGTTGCTAATTTTGTCATGTTTCCCATGGGGATTCTGTCGGAAAATGTTTCTGCCCTGATTTCCGCTCAGGGGTCACTCAGCTGGGTTTCCTCCCCTGCTCGGAGACCCTCCTCTGTGACACGGGGAGAGGTGAGGCCCCCGACCTTGGCCTGCCCATTGCTCTGAGCGGCTCTCTCCTCCCAGCTAGGTGGTGGGCCCTGTCCTTCCCCAGGGACGTGCTTCTCTTCTCTTTCGACCATGTGGGTTTGTGGAATCAGGGACTGAATCTCCAAGAATGGTGACAGAGGGTGGCCACAGGGTCTGGATGAGAAGAGGTCTTGGCTGTGCAGCCCCACCGAGGAGGCGTCTGCCACCTGCCATGTTCCTTCTTCGCGCTTGCTTCAGCCCCAAGTGTGCTTTGCTCTTGCTAAGTGAGGCCTCCGCCTAGAATTTTCTCCCCGCAGATTTCCTTGTGCCTCGTCCCTCGTTTCATTCAGGTCTTTGCTCCAGCATCGTCTCTCGAAGAAGCCCTCCCCTGTGCGCCTGCAGCAGCATCCTGGTATCGTCCACGCCCTTTCATTGCCCTATTGGCTTCCTCCTGAGCCCCTATCACTCCTGTCGTATGAACATTATACGTTTATTAATATTTCTTCACTAGTTTATGATCTGGCTTCCTTGACAGGAACACGAGCTCCCAGGGGCAAGGAGTTCGCCTGCTTTGCTCACTCCCAGCGTCTGAAACGGCACCTGGGACATGCGGAGTGAATGCCTAGTAAATGCCTATTTACCAAACAAAGTAAATAATGAATGAACGGATGGATCACTTCTAACTCACAGTAAGTCCTCATTTAGCATCTTCTGTAAGTTGTTGGAAACTGCAACTTTAAGGGAAACAACAAATAATGACAACTTTCTTTTCCTCATCAACATTATAAGGAAAGGACGTTGAGCAAGACAAAGTTATTTGAGGACCTACAGCTACGAGAAGTGCCTCGAAGGAGACAGCACAGAGTGTTATTAAAGCACATGTCCAGGGCTGTGTGCAGCTCCCAGGATGCAAACGGGGGGTCCCGAAGGGTCTCTTCCATTGGGTCAGCTTAACAGCAGGCTGGCGGGGTGGGCTTCCCCGGCTGCACCCGTGCTGGCCCTCGTTTCCGCTGGTTCGTGGCCACGCTCAGCCTCCTGAGCTGTGCTGCCCAACACATTAGCCACGAAGCCTTGTGTGCCTATTTAACTTTAAGTTAATTAAAATGTAATAAAATTTAAAACTTACTTTCTTAGCCACACATTTCAAATGTGACTTTGTCACACCAAGAGAAAGAGAGAGAGAGAGAGAGAGAGACAGTGAGAGAAAGAGCGAGAGAGACAAGACCTACTTACATTGACCCGCATGGAATCCGTGTTATATTTCTTATGAACTTGCTCTTTTTATGAACCACAAAATAACCTCTCCCCTATTGTCTCTCTGTCCTTCTCCTCTTCCTTCCCCTAGAAACCTTCTCTTATCACAATGCTGGGTCCAGAAAAAGAATCCAACAAATGGTTGCTCTCATTCACAGACACACTTTTCCTGCTGGGAGGAGAAAGATGAGATGCTTTTGATATTTTCTGCAGGGGAGGAACAAAGCGAGCCCTCGCTCGGACTTTGCATGGAGGCTCGTTTGTAACTAGTGACACCATTGCTGAGAAGCAGGGAGGTAGGGTGCATTGCGTGCGTTGCCCTCTTTTCAGGTTAAAGTACAGCATCCTCAGGAGAAATATTGTAGGAACAGGGCCCCTGAGCCTCCAGAACAAGGTATCTAGGGAAGGATCAGAGATCTGCAGTTTATAAGCAGGCTGTTTTATGATTCTTGCTTTCTCTGTTTGTCCATCTTTTGTGCTCTTTTTGTATCTTCTTTTTTTTTTTTTTTTTTTTTCAGGCCTAGCCAGGCTTAGCTGCACTAAGGATAACCAGGGACAGAAGATTTTTGTCCACACTTGTGCCAGAGCATTCAGCAGCCATTTCTGGGGACAGGCTGGTGGCAGAGGGATTTGATATGAGCAAGTCCCAGGGGGAGAAAGTAAAACTGTCAGACAATATTGGAGCCACTTGGCAAATTGTATCTTCCTGCCAAGAGCTTCATCTTCTAGGGCAAAACCTTAGATGTTTCAATACGAGAAGTGAGAACAATAGGATCTAGACCTGAGTCTGGCAGGGCACAGCACCTGTGCCACATGCAACCACGGCAACAGGAGGAAATCATGTATTTGCATACCTTGCAGGACCTGGTTGTGTGACCAGAAATGAAGAAAACTCTAGGGTGGAATTATTAATATACATATGCATTATTTGTCATCTCCCATTTGCAATAAAAGAGAGATTCTATTACAAATATTCCTCTTGAGATTATATGCTAATGTTAATTCCTTACAGTCCTTCAATAAGTGCAGGACAGATTTTCCCAAGCAGTTTAGCATGCAAGTTTATTGGCGACTACGTGTCAATATGCTCATTTCCAGGGATTATTTACAAGCGATGAATTCTGTGCCTGGAATAGTCTTTGTCATAGCTATTGTCTCACACACCTCTAACTAGACAGCCCTCCTTGTGTCACTCCAGTGATCAAAGAGCAAATAGGAAAAATGAACCATCAATCAATTTAATACTAGCCTTTCCTTTCACACAAAAGCCTCCGCTCAGCTGATGATGACTGACATAAAAACTAAATCCATCTGTTTTATCACTCCTCTCCAAAAGGACAAGCCTGAGAGTCAGGGAAGGGAAGAAAATACGTAGGATTAGTCTTACCTTTAGTCACTGGTCTGCTGTTGTACTAATAATCTATCCATGTGGACAAAGAAAGTCGACTGTTAAAATATTCCTTTTGCTATTTAGTGCAAGCTTGGAATAAAATGTGGAGGTATGAATCACAAACAAGGTCTTTGGGAGTGGGACCTTTAGAATACCCTGTTTAATATTATGGAGACCACCTTAAAATAGGGTCTGAGAATATGGTTAGTGCCTTCATTTATTTATTTATTCATTTATTGAACGAATATGTATTGAGTACTATTATGTCTCAAATGCATACTGGACATTGAAGACACAGCAGTAAACACGACAGAAACTGTCATTGCTTTTATGGAGCTTACAATCCGGTGGAAAAGACAGACACTTAATAAGTAAACACTTGAGATAAATGTTACCAGAGGGGAAGCCTAGAGTGTTTTGAGAGCACATCACTGAACTATGACAGGCCATGGTGGTGGCAGTGGCCAATCCTTTCTGAGGAAGAGACATTTAAGATGGGACACAAAGGGTGGGTAGGATTGGTAATAAAGAGACAGGCCCATGTGTAAGTCCTAGGGCAAGAGTGGCCAGGGGATATTTCAGGGGCTGAAATAAGATAGCAACAGCTGGTGGAGAGAAAGCAAGGGGGAGAGTGGCATGGGATGAAACTGGAAAGGTTGGAGAGGGTTAGATCCTGAATAGCCCTGTAAACCATCATGAAAATTTTAAAATTATGCCAATGGGAATAGGAGGACAAAACATTTTAAGGACAGAACTCAATGCTTTAAAAAGATGTCCCTGCAGGCAGCAAGAATGATTAGAAGGGCATAAGGCCAGAGGTGGAGGGGTCCAGTTATATGGGGGGGGCAGAGGGCCAGGTGAGAGATGATGGTGCCTTAGACTAGAATGGGAGCTTTGATAGTTAGAGAAATCGTCAGGTCCAAAGGATACCCAGGAGGTTGAACCCACAGCACGTAATGATGGATCCGATGGAGGGAGAGGTGAGGGCAAAGAGGGAATCAGGATGACCTCCAGGCATCTGGCTTAAGTGATGGGACGGATGGTGATGCTCTTCACTGAGCCAAGTGCAGTGGAGGAAAGGCAGGTTTGGGGAGTTGGAAGGAATATGACCAGTTTAGCTATAGAAATGTTAAATTAAAAATACCTATGGAACATCCAAACAGAGATGTCTAACAGATGGTTTGATATATGGCTCTGGTGCTCAACAGAAACAAGGATGCATATTTATTCCACTTTTTTATTTTTATTTTTTTAGAGACGGAGTCTTGCTTTGTCACCAAGGCTGGAGTGTAATGGCATGATCATAGCTCACTGCAGCCTCCAACTCCTGGGCTCAAGCAATCCTCCTGCCTCAGCCTCCTGAGTAGCTAGGACTACAGGTACCCACCACCACACCCAGCTAATTTTTTTTTTTTTTAGAGATGGGGGTCTCACTATGTTGCCCAGGCTGGTCTGGAACTCCTGGGCTGAAGTGATCCTCCCGCCTCAGCCTCCCACAGTGTTGGGGTTACAGATGTGAGCCACCACGCACAGCCTATTTCACTTTTATTTTCATTTCTCTCTACTCATTTAAACAAAGAAATATATTATAAATAATGCCTGTAGAAAATTCCTTACAAGTTGTAAAGATGGACTTATCCTTTAACCCCTTAATTCAACCTCTAGGAAATTATCCCTAGAAAAAGAAGAGAGGCGCATGCATTGAATTCTGGTTATAGTAGCAAAAATTTGGAAACAATGTCCATGTCCAATAGTAATTATATAAATTATAGTTAAATAAATTATAGTGTGATAACAAAATAGAATATTGTACACGTACTAAAAACCATAATTTTGTGTATTTTATGCAGTTTAGAAAAGTGTTCTGTCCCTTAAAGCTAAACAGAAAAATTTTTAAATCTACTTATGCTATGATTATAATTTTCTAAAAATGATCATACATGGGCAACTTCTAGAAGGACACTTGAATAAACAAAAAGAGTTGACTTGCTAAGGGATGGAATTTTGGTGATATTTTTCTTTTTGATTTATTAAAATGTGGTTTGTGAAGTAAACATGCTAAAACCAAGATAAAGATGGTTTTGTTCTTGTTTCACTTTTTTGTTTTTGAAGCAAATTAGTTTCCAGTTTAGATAATCTTAGGCACTGTCTTGCCGAGTTGGAGACAATAGCTGTGCATGGCCATAAGGACTTTGTCAGCCAGGATCTTGTCTCCCAGATCAGCTCACAATGACCCAGGAGTCTCATTTCTGGCCATGTCCTTGTTAGTCCACCAAAAAGGAGTCCGTGCACCTTGGAGTATATGAGAATCTCTAGCAGGTTCCTGTGGACTTGGTCCTTTAGCCTCAGATCTTCTTTCGTCCCAGTTGCTTTCTAGCCTCGGGCAACTGAACACATGATTGATCTGTTTCTCTATTTCTGACTTGCCTTAGGCACCTAGTAAAAATTAATGATCAAATGCCCCGGACAGCTTCTCCTTCATTTTGTTTAATGTTTTCATCATTCCTTCACCAAAGGGCCCTCATCGAATATTTGCAAATGATCATAAAAATGAAATGCCAATGGTTTCCAGAGGAGAAGTGCTCAGGAGATATTGGGTGCTCATTGTTACCATTCTTGTTTATTCAGTTATCTGCCCTTTGTGATCTACAGGGGACACAAGGGTCTTTGCTCTCAGGGGGAGCTGGCGTAATGACAATGCCAGCAACAGCAGAGCCAAAATGCAAAACTACCTGGGTCAGATGTCATCCTGAAATAGGTTGTCAGTGAGATCACTGTGCTGGCAGGATCCTTTGTTTTTTCACAAAGGGAAGCGATGCCTGAGAACTAGTTTAGAAAATGAACTCCAGTGGCAACGTATAGCGAGGACAGATTTCACGCTTTTGAAATAAGCTGGGCTATGTGGCAAAGAAATCAATGCAAATGAAATAATGGAGCATAAACATTCAGAGGTAAAAAGAGCTCTTTTCATTCTGGGAGGAAAAAACAAAACCAAGCAAAAATGGATTTAAAATGTCCTTGTCATGTGTTTGTGACAAATGGAGAATGAAGCAGATTGGCTGGGTGGGTTCTCTTGGAAGAGATAAAATGGCTGCATATTCAGATGTTCCTTTTCTTCTCTAGGGCAGCGAACAAGAAAGGTGCCATGAATTCCCCAGTGGGACGGTCAGATGAGAGGGGAGTTCAAAAATGGAACCAGGTGCAGCATTGCTGCACCCACAGTTCTTGTTCCAACCGCTCTCTTCCCCGGGCGGGAGGCATTGCACGTCTTCCTGAGATGTCCTGCTCCCTTGGGGGATGGTCAAAATAATACTTGAAGTCTGGAGAGCTTTTGTGTCTTCTAGGATTGAACGCAGGGCCCTCATAGAATAGCTCCCTGGGTGTGTGATTTACACGTGGTAAAGGGATGGTTGAGTGTTGTTTTAAATGCCCAATAGCCTTATTATATTTTAAGCTTTTTATTTTGAAATCATTTGAGATTTACAGAAGGGTTGCAAAGATAATGCAGAGGGTTTCCATAAATCCCCCTCTACTCAGCTTCCCCTAATGTTAACATCTTATATAGCCATGGTACGTTTTTCAAAACACAGAAATTAACATTGGTACAGATTTTATTCATATTTCACCATTTCCACTAATGCTCTTTTTCTGTTCCAGAATCCAGTTCAGGGTCCCACATTGCTTTGAGGTGTCTGGAGTCCTTAGTCTGTTCCAGTCCACAATAGTTCCTCAGTCTTTGCTTATTTTTCTTGACCCTGACGTTTTTGAAGAGTACTGGTTGGTATTGCTGTGTGGAATGTCCCTCAATTTGTGTTTGATGTTTCCTCGTGATCAAACTGGGGTTATGGATTTTAGGGAAGACTTCCGCTGAGAAGCAGCGCCCTTCTCATCCATCAGATCTGAATGTGCCTGACAGCAACTTGACTTCTTACTGGTGACCTTGCCTTGGTTACGGTGGTATCTTCCCAGTTTCCCCACTGCAAACGTACTGTGCTTCTCTTTCCATATTCTCTTCCTTAGAAGAGAGACATGAAGTCCAGCCCGCACTCAAGGGGAAGGAAATTGAGCTCCACCTCCTGAGAGAAGAGGACTGAAGAATTTGTGGACATATGCTTAAACCACCGCAGTAATTAGTAGACATTTTGGGGGAGCTACTTTGAAGCCAAATCATTTTATTTAAAAAATAAATTTACTGTTTTTCCCGTGAACAAATGTATAAAACAGAAAATCTAAATCTTACTAATCTCACAAAAATGCAAATCTCAGCTATCGCTATATATTATATATAGCTGTGTCTGTGTGTATTTACTATTTGGTAAACAACTTCTTAAACTTCGCACATTGTGAACATGCTTGTTACATTTGAAAAGGTCATAAAGTATAACGGGACTCATTCATCGCCTAGCCCCTCGCCCCTACCCAGAGTGGCTGCTTAAGATCAACGTCATTGCCAAGAGTTTAAAAATATATGGGCTTCTAATTTGGAACACCGTGATGGGGGGAAATAATAGAGATCGAGGTTGTGTGTGCTGAGATCTGGCTTAAAGGCAGAGGCCATGAGCAGCCCCCTGGATCTTAAACACTCCAGCCTTCAGCTCACCTCCGAGACAGAGACCAAAACCGACAGTCTAACACGGGGGAAACTGAGACATTAGACATTCTAGGATGCCAGCTTAAATCACATCCAACAGTGTTTGCTTTACAGTGACTGAAAAACATTTGAATGCTTTCCTTCTCATTTTAGGAGCCCTCACCTGGGAGGAGGGAACCCAACTGGTGACAATTAGGACTCATTGCTCTCCTCAGCCCTGGGAGAAGCAGCAGAGCGTGGGCGTGACAGTCTCTCGATCCTCTCTGCCTGGTTCCGCCTTTCAGGACTCCAGTCAAGTGTAAGGAGTAACAAAACAACGCTTGTGTGACTGAAGAGGTTTGTGGGTAACTAACTAACTCTCTGAGTCTAGAATTAACACCATTGACCAGATTCCTGACACTTTTTTTTTAAATGCTTTGACAAAAATGGCCATTTCTCTTGTCCCTTTAAATGAGTTTCAGGGGGACCAACAAGAACCATGTAAGTGACATCCCAGTGGTTGCTGTAGCACACCAGAATCACCGGGGATGGGGGCAGGGGGCACTCGTTAACACATAGATGGCTGGGCTCCGTCACTAGCCTCCCTGATTCAGTGGGTCTGGGGTGGCTCCAAGCAGTGGCATTCCTAATGAGTTCCTAGGCGACGCCAGTGCTTTTGGCCTGGGACTGTACTTTGAGAATGACTTCTATGGACCAAGCTATTTGCATAGATTAATTTCTGCACAGGTTGCAGTGCTGACTAAGTCGATGAGATGAACTAATAATGCAACACCAGGACAAAGCAAAATTTAGTCTGCCTTGCTCCAATTTCATTCTAATTAACATCTGCTCTCTCCTGGGCTCCCTGAAAAAATCTTTTGATGTTTGTATTTGTAACCACCATCAAAATGAGCTCGACGCAAAAATTCATTCAATTGCTAAACATCTCATTTGTGATGACAAAGAATTTTTCTTCTTTCTCTGAGAGGTGTTTTGTTTTAACTTCAGTGGTGGCTTGAGCTGGTATCTCTTTCTCTCTGACATCTGCCAGGCCTTGCTGGCTAAGAGTTTTCTGATCTTTTCTCATTCGTTACTCTTCAGAATCATGATGTCCTTGGACCTGGGACCTGCTTTCTGGTTTAGGGATCTTTGACAATTTTAACTCGAATTTGACAGTTCCAAAGGCAGTCTGTCTCCCTCATTCTTACCTGAGTGAGGCCCTCTGGAATGCAGTTCCAGGGAAACAAGCCACAGTAACAACAACAAAAATATCTTAAGAAAGCAATACAAAGAGTTCAATAGAGATAGGAAGTAAGGGCCAAAGAGGTTTTCTGGAATATATCACTGAAGATGAAGTAGTGCAGACATTAAATGACTCTTTGCTGGCTGGATGATCCCTCTTTCAGAGGGAAATGAAAACAGGGACATGAAATGAAAGGGCTAAGTTGTTATCCTTACATTTTCATGCATAAGCAAAAACAGGGCCCATTTTGGCTACAGAAACAGCTGGTATGATGCCAACAGCATAGTTTGTTATGGGCTTGGGCTGGGCTAGCGCCCAGTGTAAATTATCAGGCACATAAACCTGAGGCTAGAAGTTGGGCACACAGGTAAGAACAAGACTGTAGTTAGAGACTCCCACTAAGGCGGGCAGGTGAGCGTGGGGAGAGGCTTAAGTTTACTGAGCACTCACCACGGGCCTGCTTGGGTTTGGGGTGGGAGTATGAGTGAGTGTGTGTGTGTGTGTGTGTGTGTGTGTGTGTTCTAAGAGGGGAGAGTAGTTACAGAGTCACTTCAAAGAATGAAACAAGCAACGGCATGATCAGGAGTAGGTGGCCAGATAAAATGTAGAACACATAGTTAAATTTGAATTCCAGGTAAATAATGAATATTTAGGGCATACACTAAAAACTTATTCGTTTATCTAAAATTTCACAGGGTGTTCTGTATTTTCATTTGCTGAATTTGACAACCCTAAATTCAGGAGACAGATGTCAGGTAAGGCAGGTGGACAGCAGCCTGGCCAAGGGGAGAGGCTCCCTCCTGAGCTGGGTTGCTGGGCAGTGCTGCACAGCCTGCTTGGTCTGTGGGGGTCGTCAGGAAACCCACTTTCACCAGGTGGGGGCGGGGGGGGGCTAGCTGTAGGCAGCACTTCTGTGTCCAGCCACGTTTTGTTTGTTTGTTTGTTTTTTACAAAAGCAAGAGAAGGGTATGAAGTAGGAAGTCCTAGGGGACGAGGGGGTGACCTCAGGCAGAGACTCATGTGAATTCTCCTTAGCGAGCTGGTTAAGTGCAACTCGAGGGGAAGAGAAAGAGAGGGAACTAGTGAGCGTTTACTCTGTGCCAGGCAGTTTCTATTTGCCGTTGTATTTATTTTCATAACAACCGCTCTGAAGAAGGGATGTGGTGATACCTATGAATTCCCTAGCCCCCACTCCTTACTGAAATCTGTTCCACTTCCGCCTTCTCCTTGCCCCATACGCACAGCCAAAGCCAGGACTTGGCAGCTCTATTTCCCATGGAAATCTTATTATCCAAGCTGGGCCAATAAGAAGCTGTTCTGAAGCTTTGCACTGGGGTGCAGAGACTGAGCCCTTTAATGGTAGGAAGAAAAGTTAGGAAGTCATGTAGACTAGCAGGCTGGTCTGCCATTTCAGGTGGCCAGACCGACCTGGTGCATGCCGTCAACAGGGCACAGAGGGAGCAAGAGAAGCACAGACAAGCTCGGAGGGAGGGAGACAGAGACGGACTCCGGGCAGCTTTCTGGCTCCTGTTAGACTCCGCTGTCCTCGCCACTGGCCTGGCGGAGCCACTCCTTTATAATTCACCCCAATTTTGTTTTTTATTCTGACTGGCTTATTGTTCCCACAACTCATGTGCTATAAACCGTAGTTACCATTAACTCTCCTTTATAATACATCACATGACAACGAATGGTTGAAACTGACATTGACCCCAACCTGGCCGACCCCACATGCCCTTGTCCTGCTGGGCTGTCGAGTGCCTGCTTTTTCTGACTTGCGTCCTGTCCAGTCCCTTCTTCTGTTGTGGCAGATGATAGGTGTCAGGTGTTTCATCTTCTTCTATTGGGTAGCCCACAGAGGTGGCAAAGATCTACCCAGAGACAAGGCCACAGGAGGTGAAGGAACAGGCGTTGAGGTCAGACAATCGAGAGCGGAAGGGTGGGCTGGGCTGGGCTTGTCTGGCAGGTAAGACCAGACTCTCCTCCACATGGCCAGCAGGAGGGACAGAGCTGCTAGAGAAAGCGCAGTCCCCAGGCTGCTGGAAACTTAGAAGGTTTAAGTGAGGCAGCAGCAGGGCCAACACAGGAGGCCGAAGATACGATGCCATGTACCCAGCAGGGCTGGCCAACTCCTGGTTTCCTGTTGAAGCCGCAGAGCCCTCACCATGCAACGGGCACTGTGCCAGGCACCAGGGGTGCAGTGACGACACCAGGTTGAAATGCTTAAACAAAGAATTATAACTAATTAAGGTAATTAGTGCAGGTGAGCAACACACTATGAAAGAGAAGTGCAAGGTGTAGGGGGAGGTGAAGCGGGCGGTGAGGTAATCACTGCAGCAGCTTAGCACAGCCCAGTCCAAGAGGAGCCCCGGCCCTCCAAGTGCAATAGGTCAGGGTTGAGAATCTGTCTCAGGAGCCGGGTGTCGTGGCCGTTTGTGGGCAAGGCAAGCAAGGTCAGGAAAGATGGGGGGGCACAGGCCGGAGTAGAGGATCGGGGAGAGCAGGCAGAGGGGCATGCAGCATGTGTCCCCAGTCAGAGAGGAAGGGAAATGCATCCCATCTGCTTGCAGAACTTCTACCCTACGGACATTCCAGGCATTTGAGAAGAGGAATCTAGAAGAAATTAACGTTCGACTTAGAAGAATCTGACTAATGCCATAGCTAAATAAGCTAAATGCTAAAGGATAACAACAGCTCAGAGAAGCCATAGCGAAACCAAAGCTTGGAGCAATCCTGTTGTGTGATGCGTTCTCTCAGCAAATAGATTATTTGAGGAATTGATTTTTGGCAGATTGGTTAATCAAAGAGTTGGCTTTCAAAATCATGGTGATTCAGGGTGCTGTCCTGTTGCCATTTAATGGGGTCCATTTATCTGTCAGGACACTTTTAGATGCAAGTGACAGAAACTCAAAGCAGCTTTGGCAAAACAGCAATTTACCGAAGGATGGGGAGTGGCCCACGCAGCTGAAGGAAGCGTGCAGCGGCCAAGAGGAAGGCGGAGCTGCAGGGGGTCCTGGGGAGCTGCTGGCCGTGGCTGGCGTCGGCCCGGCCCGGCTCGCGGCACTCGGGCTGCTCCCGCGAGGCGCTGGAAGGTCCTGGGCCTCCCACCCCACAGCTCCCGGCCCTGGAGCGGACTGACTCTCCGCCTAGTCCGGTGTGAGAACTGCAGAGAGTCTCTGCTTGGCCAGCCCGAGTAGGATGCCCAAGAATAGGCGGAGGCAGAGATTCCAGAAGAAGGGGGCGGACGAAAAGGATGTCCCTACAGGCCTTGCGAGAGGCTGGAAAAGTGTCCTTGCCTCTTAGACTCACGACACAGTTCTTGGTGACATAAAAGGACAACAACCAACTTCCCAAATGCACAGGGCCTTAAGTCTCTAGTCTCTACCTCCCCTCCTTAAGTCAGAGGAGGGCAGAGGCCCCCCAAGCCTCAGCTCAGAGGGCGGCAAGTGGATATTACTAGTGGGAACAGAAAACCTGCTGGCCAGATCGAGCCCCACCCGGAACACGGCAGTGGCTGTTTAATAAATTCCGTGGGGCTTCTCGTGACGGGAATGAAAGAGGGAAAGGGCCAGGGACACAGCCGAGGGGCCCCGGGGAGCCCGCGAGAGCTCAGCGGGAATCGAGGCCGCCTTGCCGCCCGGAGCTTGGCCCTGAGAGCGGGCAGGTGCGCTGTCTGCATAGCGCCCTTGATCTCTCGGAGGAACAGTGACGACCAACCAGGCGGCAGCCGCCTGCCAACCTGCTCGGTGGCTGCTTCTGAAGTGGCGGCCGCTGGCTCTGCTCGCTCTCTTGTTCACCGAGGACATATGGGCCAGGCAGGGATCAACCGGGAAACATCTGGCGCAGGAACAAATCAAACAGCCCCGATGACTAATTTAGGAGTGTTGCCTCTCCATTGTTCTTTCTGTGGCCCCATGCAAAGGCCACCCGGTGTGGCAGGCTCAGGGAAGCCGCCACTTCACCTTCAGCAGTCCCCAGGATCCAACTTGTTTGCCTTCAAAATGAATCGATAGCTTCTTCTTTGAGGGTAGAAACAGCAGCTCCCTATCCTGAATCCGGAATTCTTCTGTGCATGGTCAGCCCCTCCTTGCCAGCCCCTAGGCACCCCTGTTTCTTATTATCCATTTATCATCCTGCCTCTGAAGTCTCTCTCTTTAAAAAAAAAAAAACCTCTACTGAATTCAAGTGTGACATGTTCTATTTCTGCAACTGAGCTTTTTCTCCTTTGGGTTCAAATAAAAGAAATAGGAAATATTAAAGAGCATGAGAGAAAAGGCACAAATGCCTGGCCTGTGAATGAATAAGAGTGCCGATTTTGGTGGTTTATATAACAGCTTCAGATACTGGTGAAGATAAGTCTCAGCAGTGTTAGAAATGATCTTTAAATTAAGCACCCATTTTCTTTTAAATTATCTTTAATAGCACATTGGCACCACATAATTTTCAGTCTAGAAGGAGGGCTTAGTAGGGTATCCGGTTCTACCCATTTCTTCTTTTTGGGTCAGGAGCACACATCAGAAAGCTTATTTGTGAAAGTTCTCCACTGGAAACAATACATCTTTTCTTATTCTAATGTGTTACAGGTGTGCTGTGGGACAAAGCTCTCTGTGTTTGGTGATCTTCATCCTAGCTCACTGGTAACACCCAACTGGCTGTCACGGCGGCAACGCCACCCGCTTTACCTCCTAATTTGGGGCTGGCAGTGCCAAGAGTCATGGGCTGAAAGGGATGCTATCCTATTGCTAGTCCCTCGTAAACACCTAGCAGTAAACTCCTGATCCTCTTCCCAGTGGAGAGAACACGTTCAATTTCCCATTCACTACATTCCCAAGGGAAGTGAATGCTTGGTTTCTCTGCTATTCTACCCTGCTGGCCCAGCAGCTCCCAGGAGTGATTCTGGAGTTACTTTGCTGGTTATCTCCAATAGATTTCTTTAGTGCAGCGCTAGCCTCCTCCCTTCACTGACATAGGGTGGAATCCTTTGTAAGACAGGCTGCCAAGGCCCCTAGGTGATCGCTGGAGTGACAAGAGAAGTAGATTCTAGTCTAGCCCAGTCACGAACTTGCTATATGCTCAGAGACTAGTCACGACCTCTCTGGGTCTCAGTATCTATCCCTTCTTTCAAGACATACTAATATAGATCTTTTGATTTGGCTATAACATAAGGTGGGGCTGGGCAACAGATTTAGGTAAAACAAGAAATAGGAAAACTATCCTTCATAAAGACAGTAATGACGATGAACCAACATATGCTTTGGAGGCCCTATATTCTAGTGTTCAGAGCATTCCACAGTGCCTTGGCTATTCTAACCTACTCAGAGACATATTCGTGAATCAAGACTTTCAGTGAATTCCTCTGGAACTTGGAAAAATTGGAACTTGGCAAGAAGACAATGCAAGGTATTGCCTGGAGCTTGTTCCTCTTGGTTGCGTGACTGCCCATTATGACTGTCTAATGATGGCAATATGATCATTTGTCTAGTAATTACAAAGCATTTTCATTTTACTGCCTCTGTTAATGTTCCCAATAACCCTGTGAAATAAATATTATTTCCTCTATTTTAGAGATGAAAAACCTGAGATTTGGAAAGGTTAATGACTTGGTAAATGATGCTCAAGTACTAAAGGGCAGAGTTGGGATGCAGAGCTGAGACTTCTGATTTCAAGTATAATACTATTTCCATCTCTGCAGCGATTTTCAAACTATGCCCTCCGAGATCTGGGTTTGGGGGACGTATCTCAGGGGCAAGTGGAGCTCAGACTCCCCGCTTCAATCAAAGCACCCTTTTTTTGTCCCGTTTTACATTTATGTTTCCACACCTGTTTCATATTTATATGATTCCACACTAATTTTTGTTTCAAAAAAATGTTTTTGCTGCTAAAGCACATACAGCGTTGAAGATCAAACCTTTTGTCAGCCCCGCGTTCGATACTCAGGATTCTTCACTCTTTGTTCCAACAATCCCAGCTCGAAGTCCTCTCTCTCAGAGGAGCGAACACAGATGTTTCTACCCTTCTCAGTTTGGTGAGCCACATTCTGTTTTTGTGGTTCTTTCACAGGAAAAGCATTCTGTGACCGACGTAGGTGACATCAAGCCAGATGTTGTTTGGCCCAGATGGAGGCCCCATTCCTTTCCATAGACGAATTCAACCACACGTCCCAGCTTGCCTCATAAATATAAAAAGATGAAATAATTACATGTCACACATCTTCCAAGCAGTTCTGTGTTTGTTCTAACTGTAATGCTGGCATTAGCATTCAAAGATGCTGCTCTCACTGCGTACAGATGTTGGGTTTATAGACTGTTATGTTCCTTGTAGCCACAAGATGTCAGGCAAATATGACCATGGGATGTAGGTGCAGGAAGGTGCCTTGGCTCCTAGAAAATGCCATTGATGAGTTCATTAGCTGATTAAAATCCTTCCAATATGCTTGTTGGAAGAGCCTAGGGAAAGTCTATGAAATGTGTCATATTGTTATCCTGTTGGTGGAGACACCACTAGCTGGTAATCAGATTAAGATCAACAAATATTGATTGTACATGCTTGCATGATTAAATCCTGGATATTTAAAGCCACTGGGTTTCCCAGATCTCACTTTAGTGTATGTTATCATAGGCAACATGTGCTGTGCTTACTGAGTACTATGAGTGGACATAACTATACGAAAGAAATGAAATCACTTAGGGAAGCAGTAGCCTTTCAAAGTTTTGGGTGGAAAATCTGATGAAATAAAGAAATGGGTTTTAAGTTAACAACCATTATATAATCATGATACATTTTATACAGGGAAATGTGTTAACTTAAATAAAGCCATATGTCTAAACATGTGCACACCTCTAATGTAGATCTGTTTACTCCATGATTTGAATGATTTGTTAATTAACAGCTGACCTGATCCACCACCCCTCACTGTTCTTTTAGTCTCTTGCCTGACTTCCTATACCTGCTTCCATGGGGTCTGGCAGAAGGAAGCAATAATGACAAGCGAAGGCTGAACTCGATCGATCGGTGGTTATTGAGTTCCTGCAGAGGGCCAGGTGCTGGTGAGGGTGCAGCAGACCTACAGGGCATGGTCTGTGCCGCACACTTTTTCTCTTTCATTTATTCCCTTTCTCTAATTTTCTGTGTTCTGCTTCTTAACCCTTTTAATGCACCTAATGCTAAGCTAGAAGGTAAGAGGATGAGCCTTTATTCATTTGCCCCTGAAAACACACTGACCTCCTACTATATGCTAAACTTTGGCCTAAAGATCAAAGACGAGTTCTAAAATGGTTCTTACTTTTCCGATGGTCATGCAGTAGACAAGCCAGAAATCCCATTACAGCAGTATGGTGTTAGCAAAGTGATCTAGCAGATGTGCTATGGGGTGCACACGCAAAAAGGAATTATTAATAATTCTGCTTCGTCCTGAGGGCATTATGGTACTTTGCAAAAATGGTGAATCGGAGCTTAGCAAGTGGACAGGGATGAGGCACCCTGAAGAATTAGAGTATGCGAAGGTAAGTGTGTCTGGGTAAAGGCTAACTGCTGTAACAAAGAGGTCTGGAGTACAGTGACTCGAAAGGATAGAAGCCCATTTACCTCTCACTGAACAGTGCAAAGGTGGCAGTCAGTCTGGTGGGGCAGCTCTGCTCCACAGGGTCATTAAGGGAGCACGATCCTTTCAACTTGTCGCTCCACAGAGCTCTAGGCACGTTTCACCCTGGCGGAGTACCAGCTGACTTGCTGCTAAGCGTGAGTTCCAGTCACAGGAAGGCTAGAGAAAAGAGGTCCAAGGCAAGTTACCTCATTTTAGTCAAATGAGGCAGAAGTTGCACTCTTCTCTTTCATTGACATTGACATGGTCTCATCTAGCTGCAAAGGGGACAGAGAAATATTTTAATAAGGTGGCCCTGTACTCATGAAAAAAGAAAAAAGTTGTGAGGAACAACCAGCAGCCGCCCTAGCAAAGGAGTGTAAGAGAACGGCGAGTGTGGAACTCCCATGCGGCGGTGTGGAGCTGGGTCATGGCTTACGTGACTGGGAAGGTGGGGCCGGGACGTGGGGGAGTTTGGATGCAGATTACTGAAACACCGTTTGATGGGGCCGGCATGCTGAGCTTTGCGTTTGGGGTAGATCGCGCTGGTACCTGGTGGCTGAGTGATCGTTTGGAATGGTCAGACTGGAGACAGCTGTTGCAGTAGAGTTAGGATAGAGAAGATGAGGGCTTTGCTCAGGGAGGAGAGAGGCCTGAGGGCAAGGGCAGAATAGATTTAAGAGATATTTAGGTAATCATTTAGACTGAAACTGGCTGACAAATTTCTACTGGGCACCACAATTGAAAAGTGTTAAAAATCATACTGACAATATTTCTACTATTAGCAAAATCTCTTCGAAAGAGAATAGTTAACTGTTCTTCCCCCTCCCACTCCCCCTAACTCCCATCCTCAGTTTTCATTAAATGGGCACACTCTGGAAATCAAAGCAGCACAGTGGGTGCTCTATGGTTTACCAAGTTGGGTCCATGTTCGCTTCTCATATAATTCTAACAACAACCTTATGGTTTCAGAACCCAGAATATGCAGGTGCATTAAGAATGTCTCTGCCACTCAGAGACTGGGGCACATAAACCAAGTTCCCAGAGACTGACGTAGATTAGCCAGAACACCAGTTCAGTCATCTGTAGTGAGAAATGCTTGTGGCAAGCAGACATATGTCAAGTTGGCCTGCTCTCTGAGGAGAACTCTACATAGGAAGTCAAATCATCAGAAGATTGCTTTAGAGGTATGGAACTGAGCAAGGGGAATTATATATTTGGATATTGCATGGTGTTGAACTCTTATAGCTTGATGCATTAATCTCCAAGGTGGGAATGTGGCTGTCAGGGACGCTAACTTCTTGTGTTGGACTTACCAGGCATCTTGTCCTAGACAAATCTAAGAAGAAATTTCCAAACTTGGAAACTTTGGAGTTTCCATCACTATAATCACATGAGGGGACACTTATAATTAAATACCACACATGGAGATTTTGATCAGAACCAGGACCCCCGCCCCAATTTGGGAACTCGTGGGAGTATATTTCATTCTGGAGCTGAGCCAGAAGAGATCAAAGACTCACCAGGGGCTAGCAGCTCTTTTTGTAAATGGCCAGGCAGTAAGTATTTTAGGTATTGTGGACATACTGTGGATTCAGTCATCACTACAGAACTCTGTCACTGTAGCACAAAAGCAGGCATAGGCAATACATAAACAAATGTTCCAATGAATGCTGCTTTGCAAAAACAGGTAGCAAGCTGGATTTGGCCCACAGGCCGTAGTTTGCTGACCCCTCTGCCGGTCCTAGATTATCCGTTCACTGAACATTTCTCCAAAGAGGATTCAATACTATCGATTTTTTTTTCTACTGACTAACTCTTAATTATGTTCAAGTTTGCCCTCCCTGGGTTTGCTCCCAGACCACCCTGATTGGAATTTGGGCGTTTCTAAAGCTACAAGTCAGAGAACCTCTTGGTTTACTCTCCTAGATTTTTGTGGCATCTGTTGTGTGAAATTCCACTAGTTGAATTTTCAGAAGCCGATCTTATTTCTCTCCAAGTTTCAGAGTCAGCAACTCACCCTGTATCTATTACCAAAGCCCATTTTACAGATGAGCAATCCAAGTTAAAAGTGATGTTAAACAACGGCAGAGCTGAGATTGGATGCCAGATTATCCAGCTCCAAGCCCAGCATTCTTTACATTCTGTCATACTTCCCCGGGGAGTTTCTAACTCTGTAAGTGTAAAATTTGGACAGAGAGGCAAATCAATTTAGCTCAGTGTAATGACAACAGGGAAATGTAGTAATAGGGGTATGGTAGAAAATGATTAGGGGTTGGGGGCTATAAAACAAAACAAAACTGAATTGCAAATCCGAGCTCACTGCCTAACATCTTCTTTATATCTAGAGCAAACATGACCTTTCTGGAACAAAGAAAAGAGGTGATTTAGTCATCGAAGCTAAAGCAGGTTTATGTGACTATGTGTTTGGATTTAATCTCTATACCTCATTAAGCACGCAGTGGTGAACAACGTCTGCTTCCCACTGTACCAATGAGGAGGGATGCAACCAGAAACATCCTTCGGTCATCTGTGAGTGGCTCTGGGTGCCGCCAGGCTTGGCAGATGGAATTCAGGAGAATGTTAATGTCTGTGTTCCTCACTGTCATGGCAGTTGTGTTATCAACTGGGGATCCTCATTCCAGCCAGTTGTGCTCCCATGATGCCCTTCCTAACCCTGGACCCCACCCCTGTAGGAAACAGCCACTCCTTCTCTATGAGTCTTGCTCTAACAAGGTCTACAACAGTTTCTGGGCTTATCCATTTATATGCCTCTTTCTCTGTTTCCTTTAAGGGCAACAATTAAGTTGAGTTTCTCCATATAGCACAGGGTTTAGCCCTGAAAAGTCATTCTATAATTTGGTAAAAGAGAGAAAACTCCCCAGTGCAACTTTCCCCACTTTCCGTCTTTGTATACACTCTCCGGATAATGAGCGTGAGGCAAGACTCGCCTCTTCCTTCCCTTCTCGTGGTTGGTTCGGTTTCCCTTTGCACTGTTTTCAGTGTTTCGCATGTCTTAGCTCCTTTGATCCTCTCTGTACCATTCTGCTCTTGACTGTATGCCAGCTCTAGAATTTGGCAGCTTGAGTTTGGATTCTGAATTTTTGCTACTTATCATGTGAATTCCTGTGTGGCTGTCCACGCTTTACTTTCCTGGTCTATGAAATCATCAGAAAAATGATAATACTCAACTCCTAGGACTCATGAATTTTAAACGAGATAATACATGTAAGATGCTTAGCACAGTACCTGGCACGTAGTCAGAGCTCCATAGATTTTAGCTCTTAATGTTATGCTTGAGACATGATAGATGTTAGCGAATGAGAGTTTGTCCCGTAGATGTTTTATACTGAAGAATATAATCATCTACCCAGCACCCACTGCTCTCAGGGGAACCACAGATGCATCTCACAGACTGTACCATGAACAGCCACAACTAGAGGGGCTCAGGACCTTCGGGGACAGAGAGGCATAAAGGCAAAAGGAGGGAGGATGAGTGCCAGGGCTCTATCTGAACCCCAGGAGGGCAATAAAGATACCATTTGCACCATTACCTGGCCCCGAAGCATGTCTGTAGCTGGCTAAGAGTAAGATTGGATTCTCTCTGGTAATGGATGGCGTGGCCTTCCAGACATTGCACAACGTAATGGCAAGATTACAAATGTCTTACTTAGGTGGTTAAGCAGTTGATCAATAATTATTAATTGTGTGCCTAGCAAACCACAATCCTGAAAGAATATGTCCCCTCCCGTAGAGACAGTCACACATAAGCTTTGTGATAATGCTGACAGACGTGGGCTAGCAAGTGGTCTCCGGGCAGTTGAGGAGGAGATGGCTTCCCGCACCCGCCAAGTGACTCCAAGGTGCGGTTCACGGGCCTGAGGCGCACTGTGGAGAGGAGACGATGACAAGGGGAAGACGCCTCTCCACACAGAGGTCTTCTGACACATACCATTCAAATGGAAATGAAAACCGTGACAAATTAAAGAAAATTAGAGGCTCTTCTCGCTCCTTCCCCCTGCCAGATACATTTTGTGTTGCCCGGCCCCAGTCAAACAGATCAGAGAGGTCAGGGTTTTCCACTTCCAAACACGCATCAGAGTCATACGAAGGAGGGAGCACGTCGAGTGCTTTCACACACCGGGGCGCACCGGGCAGGCTCTGCGAGGTGGTTTCGCAAACGCATCCTGATGGTGGAGCTTCCCCGGACCTCCTCCTCCGCTGCTTGCAGCTCTGGCTCCTGTCGGACACACACTGCTTTCCTAACCTGTATCTTGCAAGTGGAAAAATCACCCTTCATCTCATAGGTGGGTATTGTTAGGAAGAAGCATGCTTCCCTTTTAGCTGTATAGTTGTTTGTTACAATATGTTATAAATAAATAATGTTTCTGTATGAGAAAAGAAGACAGAAGGGGAAGGACAACGTTTATCAGACGGAATGCGTGCCACTTAGGAGAAGCCGGATGGGAATGTTAACACGCATTGAGCAGGAAAACACGCTGCTGGCAAGGAGAGCTCAGGTGTGAGCAGTTTTGACTGGGCGCTGAATTGGCGTCTGCCGGGCGGCCCGCCTTTGGATTGAAGGTGTTTGCGTCTCAGTCAGGGGCACGAACAAGTTCCAGTTAGTGCCACTTTGACAATGCAGGCGGCTCGAGGGGGAAACGGCCCCTGCAGGGAGACAATGCAGCATTAAGGGAACCCTGGATCCTTTTGAGAATTATCCATGAGGGAAAACGCAAAGCAAAAGATATTTTAGTCACTCTAATAGTTATAAAGTGGTAACAGTTTGAAAGACTTAGGTCCTCCCGTGAATCACAGTATAGGAACAAGACCTACCATGCATCCATCTTAATCAACTCCTGACTCTGTCTAGGGATGTGTTCGTTCATTCGTTCATTCATTCATTCAATAGAAACTTCAGAGCGCTTCCTATGTGCCACTTGAGATATATCTTTGAATGAGATAGGCACAGGAGGTGAGGACAGATAATAAACATATTACATATAGTTTTGAAGACGATAAGTACTATTGCAAAAAACAGAAAAAATAAAGTAAGGGAAATGGAGGGAGTAGTTAACATTTTAAATATGACAGCCAGGATGAGCCTGATGGAAAAGGTGACATTTCAGCAAGGACTTAAAGGCACATGGAGGACAGCCATGTGGCTACCTGGGAAGAGTGTGTTGCAGGCAGAGCAAAGCCCTGAGGAGCAGGCCTAGCCTGTTCTGGGGAACAGTGGGGGACCAGGCCACTGTGGCTGTAGCAGAGCGGGTGTGGGTGGTGGAATGTCCTAGAAGATTGAGGTTCTGATCGCACCTTGCCTTAAGCCCATGAAGAGGACTTTGGCTTTTATGCTGAAGGCATGAGGAGGAGGTGGCAGTGGCTGTCACTGAGGAACTGCTCTCTTTCCAGCTGACACTGGATTTCTGAGATGACAGCAAGCCCAGGTTCTTGCTGCTGCCACAGCAGAAGACGCACAGCGCTGCAGAGATCAAGGTTCACGTGAGCTAAGGGCGGTCAGTTACCTTCAAGCAGGTTCAGAAAAATCACTGTGATGCAACAGCTTCCAACTGTTCAACTCCAAAGGGGATTTTCTTTTGCATTTAAATTTGTTTTTCCTATGTTCGTCCTAGAAATAGGTGGTAATATGTTGGATATAAAGAATACTGGATTAGATGTCAGAGGTCATAGATCTGCCAACTCTGCCATCTTGGTTAGTCCTAGACACTTTCCCCCCTCATGTTAATAGGAGTGATCAAACCCTACTGAGCTTACCTCAAAGGGCAGATGTGAACATCATGTAAGATAAGCTCTCAAAGAGGGAAGAGAAAAGAAAATACTGTGTCATCCATTACTGCACGCCAGGTTCTAGGCTGGGAGCTTGATATGGCTTATTTTTAAGGATTTTCTAGTAGAAAAAAAACCTATTAAATATTGAAAGATTTTTTTTTCTTGAGTTGACAAAAATAAGTGGTCTATCACTATGAAGAGCATTTTTTTGTGTGTACAACTGACTTGGAGACCTGGATCCAAACCTAGGAAAAATAAACCCAGGATTAAGGCAAAAACAAGGAAGTGTAGAGACCTGGTACTTCTCTGGCTTAGGAAA
Source organism: Propithecus coquereli (assembly GCF_000956105.1). Lineage (NCBI taxonomy): Eukaryota > Metazoa > Chordata > Mammalia > Primates > Indriidae > Propithecus > Propithecus coquereli. The sequence continues at coordinate 2,123,312 of NW_012148496.1, forward strand.
TTATTTTTCTACTGAAAGGGTGAGAATCACAAAAAATAAATGCTGAGTATATGGAAAGATGTGGTAGGAGTCATTGCAGCATCTGCTCCACTGATCACAATCTTGGCCACATGGAAGTTTGCTGGAGCATGCACTGCAAGTAGGATTGAAGGCCAGTGCTTTTCTCCCTGAGTGAAGTTCGTCTTTCAAAGTCATGGTAAGAATGTGAAAGGCAGCACCTACATCCATTTCTACAGTGTACAGAATGCTGGAGAATTTCCCCCCATTTACTGTCTTCTCTCTTTCATTTCTTCCTCTTCTTCCTCCACTCTTTAGCCTCTTTCTCCTTCTCTTTCTCCTTTCCTCTTCCTCCTTTTTAAAGGAGGAAATATGGTATATGGCACGCTTTGCTATAAAGGGTGCCATATGTCAATAATTATGCCCCTTCCACGGTACATCACCTTATTTTGTTTTTCCTATGGACTCCCATGTATCTGATTGACCTTTTTGAATGCCTCTAATGTCCCTTGCTCTGTTCCACTTCAATTTTTCCCCATTCTTTACTCTATTGTTCAATTTTGCGTGTTGCATCTCTTCCATCCCACCCTGTATATTCACATTTCTTTTTTAAAAAAGGAATGCAGTAAAAACTATTAAAGTATCACTAACTTTTTGTTGATGTCCATGTGACCCCAGCAATCTTAATTGCTTGGAACCAAACCTTTGTGAGACAAAGGTGAGATTGAAGACCGCAGTTGTGTGTTCTGATGCTAAGTGTATTGGCTTTAGGGTAATCTGTGCAATTCTAAGACATGTTGATTTATGAACTAATTAATGTCACACAACAAGAATACGTATAGAAACTTGCTCTACCCTCAGCCTGAAAAATCTCTAAACAACAGGAAAATGGGTTTTGCATGTTAGAAAATTAAATTCAATATATATTTATGAGGCCATTCAAAATGTGGAGTCCTTTCCTACTAAGTCCCGAGTAAGCAGAAATGTCCATGTATCAAAACCTAATTGTGCCAGAGTCTGAGGCTCGGGGAATAAATTAAGTCTTAAGCTACAAAAGACATTGAACATTAATTTTAAAGCTTATTATAGCTCTGATGATATGGGCATTAATAAATCCAACAGGAAGAAAGAATAAGACAAAACGACAAATAAGACATACCTATTGGTTTTCCTTGGCAAAATGTTGATTGTTGATAATTCATTTAAAGTTACACAGATATTTCTATACTCTAGGGTCATTGTTCCCGCAGCTTGTTAATAGGTACTGAATAGGATGTTGAATATTTCATGCATTCTTAGAAGTCCATTTCTCGTTTCTGAGGTGGGGAGGGAATGGAAGGGGTTTTACACTATGTAAAACATTCGACATTCCTCCCACAAACCTCTATTGAGCACTTTGTATGATAAAGTGGTATTATAGGCTATGGGTAAAACTTGATAGGCATTCAGAGGAGGGAGCCATTATTTCAGGATGGAAAGAGAGTTGTCTTTAGAATTGGCCTTTGAAATACCTATAGATCTTTAAAAAAAAATCTATCAGACTTCCGAATAGAAAAATGTGGTTAGGAAGGCTTTCCAGATAAGAAAGCAGTGTAAATAAAGGCACAAGAATGAGAAAATGTGGAGCATCTAGTAGAAATGGTAAGGAAATTAATTGTGTGATAAAACAAGGTTCATGAAGGCTTATAATTGGAGATACTGCTGGAAAGATGGTTGGGGCTACATTATGGTTATGCCAAAAAACGTGGACTTTATGTGGTAGACAATGTAGTTATTGAACCAATTTTTATTAAGCATCTATTAGATGGGTGACTCTATGAATAAGATATGCTATTTATTCTCAAAAAGATTTCAGCTTTGCAGGGGTAATATCACAATTCAAAAAGCAATTTCAGGCTGGGTGTGGTGGCTTATGCCTATGATCCTAGCACTTTGGGAGGCCGAGGCGGGAGGATCATTTGAGGCCAGGAGTTCAAGACCAGCCTGAGCACAAGCAAGACCCTTTCTCTACAAAAAATAGAAAAAATTAGCTGGGCATGGTGGCATGCGCCTGTTGTCCCAGCTACCTGGGAGGCTGAGGCAGGAGGACCGGTTAAACCCAGGAGTTTGAGGTTGCTATGAGCTAGGATGATGCCACAGCACTCTAGTCCCAGTGACAGAGCAAGATCCTATCTCAAAAAAAAAAAAAAAAAAGGCAATTTCAGTGAAAAATAGAAAGTGTATGATAATAAAGTAAATGAGACATCTGTACAAATGCATTGCCAAGGCATCTAATATATTCTTGAGGGGTCAGAAAATATTTATTGGATAAATGATCTTAACTCTGTGGCCTGAGAGTTTAAACAAGACAATATGGAAGAAAATCATGATGTATTTGGGAAAACTGGGATTGTCTCAGTAATGCTGGAACTTAGATCGTGAAAGGGAGATGATAGTGTCCAAAGATGAGCTTAGCTAGATAAGCAAGAGACAGATCACACAAAAGTTAGCAAGCTGCGGAAAACCTTACACTGCTCACTGCAGCCTTGTTGCCTTCTTTTTCTTGGCACATGGGAGGACTGCATTTCTATACTCCTTGAAATTATGCACGTGATTTCCTTTGGCTGGTGAATGTGTGTGGGAATAAGCATTTGATTATTGGTGCTCAACTCTATATCTGGTTCTTCTGCTGCCATGAAATTATAAAAACAAGAGTTGATATGAAAGAGCAACACTGAGTCATCACATGGAGGATGGCTTTCTTAGAGACTCATTTAAGCCCATATGAGACTTTGTGTGAATGAGAAATCAATGTGTCCTTTAAGGCACCAAGACATTGGGAATTGTTTGTTATTGCAGCAAATCCTAGCCTATCCCGACTGATACACAAGCCACAGTGAAGAATATGGATTTCATTATGGGGGCAATGAGGACTAATTGGAGTTATGTGTGTAATTTTGTTTTTTTAAATAATAGGGCAGTGCATATATGCTCAGAGCTTAAGTTTTTTAAATACTGTTTTCCAAAAAGCAGAAATTCATGTTCAGTAATCCAGCCAAAGGTAATGAAAGTGAGAATTAGGACTCTGGCAGTGGAATAGAAGAGAGATGATACATAGAAGAAATATTGTCACAATGAAGTCCATAGGATTTGTTCAGTGATTAGCTTGAGAGGTGAGGGAAGAATCTAAGAGGACTGGGTTTCTGCCTGGAGTGCTAGAAGAATAGTGCTGTCCTCAACAGAAATAAGAAACATACTAGCAGAAATGATTTGGGCAGGAAAGAAGAATTTGGTCCATGAAGCAGCTAAAATTGAAGAACTCAAGACAGAGTTCAGGGCTTAGGACTCACCTGTTTCTATGTGGTAGTTGAATGATTGCCTAGAAAAGGGGGTTGAGAACAAAAGCTTGATAATGTATTTGGGGGCAGGAAAGGAGCATAAGAAAGTGTAATGCTGTGTCACAGAAGCTAAAGGAGAAGAGACTTCTGGAAGGAAAGGGTACTAAATGCTGAAGAATGAATACTAAAGCAATCCCATTAGAGTTGAAGTTTAGTAACCACACTGGAACTCTTTAAGGAAGGGGTTTTGGGAAAGACAGTTGAGAGCAAAGAACAGATTTTGAGAGAGGACAAGAAGGTGCCTTTATTGAGAGGTAATGGTATAGAGGAATATTTTAACAAGTTTGCCAATTAAAGGATGTAAAGAAATGAGAAAATTAGATTTAAAAAGAAATAAGGATAAAATATAAATAAAACATTAAATTTTTTATAGAAAGTTGATCTATTATTATAATAATATCAATAACTGCAATTAGGAATGCATTGTTAAGAGTTTGGGCTGTGAGGTCAGCAGACCTGGATCTGAGTCCCAGCTTTGTCAGTGATAAATTTTGTGACCTATTGCAAGAGGACCTCACCAGAGTCCCAAATCCTGATAAATAGGTTTCTTCCTGCTCTGATCCCGTCTACCTGTTTGACCTCATCTGATAGCTCTCTGCCCTTTGTTTACTGTGCTCCAACCATACCAGCACATAGCAAAGGGCTCAATAAACAAGAGCTGTTAATAGCCCTTTAGATGCAGGATCTTTCGAACAGGGTTTGGAGTAGGCTTAGAGAATTTATGGTCTTGGACTTTAAAAAGCTATTCGAATATTCAATTCCAGTTGATGTCTGTGTTTTGAGATGATGGTGGCCAAGGCAGCATTTGAGGGTGCAGAGAATTTATTGCAAGGACAAACTTAGGTCCTGGCCTGGCTGAGGAGATGGTGGGTCCTTAGAGTAGCACTGACCTGATCCTGAGAATAGTGTGAGCACAAGCAGGACACCCTGTGCTGTTTCCATCCTTATGACCCAATACGGTGCTGCCCGGTGAGCAAAGGGTCCCACTTTCCTTATCCCCCACCTATACCTGTGAGCATGTAGAGGCAGCGCCCGACCACTGCAGGGCATGGAGGGCACCTATACTGGTGTGAGGATGAGGGCAACTCTTCTCCAGAATTAAGCTCTAAGTCTGTATCTGTGCCTTTGGTATGTGGATGTATTTTCCTACCTTACTATTTATCCAGCATTGGGCTAAATGGCAAGAAATGAGATTTCACTAACAAAGATTTCAGGAGCAGCCAGTATCCATGAAGTGCATCATTGTTTTAGAAGGTAAAGGTATTTTTAAAACAAAAAATTGATGGCAGCCATGGCTTCAGGGGCTGAGACGGAGGCCTTAACTGGGGGATGGAGCTACGGTGATGCTTCTGTGTACACTAGGCTCTCTGAGCCCACTCTGCCCTTAGACAATTGGGGAAATGCAAGCAATTTACTGGTAGCCGAAGCTGGAGCACACCCTGGAACTTACTATGTTATTGCTCCTCTGAAACACTGGAAGGCATCCTCTTCTTTAAAAGAGACATTGCTAGGAGAATGTCATCACAGGGCTAAGGAGCAATATAGTTTCAGGGACTGCTTCTAAGCCATGTAAATGCTTGGTCCCACTTGTGCTAGGCATATATGACTAGTTTTAGCCATTTTTACACAGTATATGTCTATATCACCTTACAGCAGGGTAGGTAAAGTTCTGCCCAACCAAATAAATAAATAAATAAATAAATTTTATAGCCAACTTCCCAGAGAAACACAGTAAGTATGTCTTCAGTGTCAGGCTTGCTGACAAGGAAAGGTACGTGAGATCACGGCAAAAAACTAAAAGTCCATGTGAGGACTGAACATGTTGCTCAGAATCCCAATTTTTGCCTCAAACTTGCCCTTTCACAGGGAGAAAGGAGTTTAGCTGACAAAGAAAAAGTATGTTGTCTTTCTTTTAGAAGGAGGCTTCTCTGGGAAACTTGATGACTCGGACAGTAGATCCAGACCTTCAGCAGACGGACAGGTGTATAGGGACTTGTAGTTTCCTTTTGCTTTTGCTTTTCAGGCATAAACCTATCTCATTGAACTTGCATGACATCAGGCCACACAAGTGGCACAGCCATTTATTTGCAAATATTTACTAGTCACCTACAACGCACTGAACACTCTTCTGAGCACTGGAGATAAACCAGATGAAAAAACGAAGCCCCTGATTTCACGATGTTTACATTTTAACGGGGGAGTGAATGAGAGATAAATGAGTATATGTGTGTACACATTCATGCATACAGGTGGTGTGAAGTGATGTGAAGAAAAATAAGACAGAGAAAGAATATGATGGAAAGAGGTGCAGTTTGGTCAAGGTTCTCTTCAGGGAGATGACATTTGAGCAGAAACCTCTGGAAGATGAGGAATAAATCATACAGATAACTAGAAATGGAAAAGTGTTCTAAGGCAAAAAAAAAAAAAAAACAAGTGCAAATGACCTCAGATGTGAATACTCTTTGTGGAATTAAGGAACAAGTAAGGAGGCTCGAGTGGCAGAGCAGAATGAGTACACAGGCTGGGAGCTGGGCAGGAATCCAGTTTCTCCCAGCACTTGCCATCCATGAAATAGGACACGCTTAGGGTTTTGTTCTTATTTTGTGTCAGTCTCTCCTCTACGAGGACGGGGACTTTGTTTTCTTCACCTCTATATCCTCTGTGGTGATAACTATGCCTGATACATAATAGGTCCAAAACTGACTTTGGAGTCAGCAAGTCTTTATGGCAATCCTACTTTGCCAATTAATATCTGTTTATACTGGGCAAAACATTTTGACTCCTTAAGAATCAGTTTCCATTATTACCTTTATGATAAAAACTCTCATCAAAATAGGCATAGACAGCTCATTCCTTAAAATTATCAAGTCCATTTATGACAAACCCACTGCCAATATCATATTGAATGGGGAAAAATTGAAACCATTCCCACTTAGAACCGGAACCAGACAAGGCTGCCCTCTATCTCCACTTCTATTCAACATAGTGCTCGAAATCCTCGCCACAGCAATTAGGCAAGAGAGGGGTATGGGGGTGTCCAAATGGGGACAGATGAGATCAAACTCTCGCTCTTTGCTGATGATATGATATTATATCTAGAAAACCCCAAGGATTCTTCCAAGAGACTCCTAGAATTGATAAATGAATTCGGCAAAGTCTCAGGATACAAAATCAATACACACAAATCTGTGGCATTCATATATGCCAATAACAGTCAAGCCGAAGTTCAAATCAAAAATGCAATACCTTTTACAATAGCCTCAAAGAAAATTAAATATCTAGGAATACATTTAATGAAAGATGTGAGAGACTTATGCAGGGAGAACTACGAAACACTAAAAAAAGAAATTGTAGAAGATGTAAACAGATGGAAAAACCTACCTTGCTCATGGATTGGTAGAATCAATACTGTTAAAATGTCCATACTACCTAAAGTGATCTACAGAATTAATGCAATCCTTATCAAAATCCCATCATCATTCTTCACAGATATGGAAAAAATAATTCCATGCTTTGTATGGAACCAGAAAAGACTTCGTATAGCCATTATTTGGATAGGGCCTTAAAAATTCCCAACATGAAGGCCATCAAATGGATTAAATGTGATGCTCCATGTAAAGTCCAGAATCGAAGGAGCACACCCTGGAACTTACTAGGTTATTACTCCTCTGATACACTGGGATGCATCCTCATCATTAAAAGAGGCATTGCTAGGAGGATGTCATCACAAGGCTAAGGAATGATAGTTTCGATGCTCAATAAATGGTGGTTATAGGTAGGTTATAGATGGGTAACAGGGTTCCAGTGACTGCATAAGTTGTCTTAGACACAAAATGCTGACCTCTAGTTTGTAATATTTGGAAAATTTGCTTGATAGGTGATTAAATTTGGGGGCTGCTCTTTCCAGTTTATCACTTCTTAAAAATCTAACAAGATTCCTTCTTCACCAATTAGTTTCACTCTCTCCCTTGCTAGTGCCACCATATGGATCATAAACTAAAATGCTGCTCAGAACAGCACACAGCCTTTGGAAATGTCCTTTATTTGGTCCTAAATTGCTGGCTTGAGTGAACTGGGACCAGGTTCTACTTTCATTAATAACCAATTTCCCTTGCCCCCTGAGACTGGGTGACGTTTGTCTTCTATGTGTTTTCATTAGTAGTCCATATGCTTATTATCTATGTCAGCAAATAACACATCGTGTGGCAACTGCTGGTTTACTGGTTTAGACTGAAAGCAGTTCGATGGCAGTATTGAATCCCTGCCATCTGAGGGGCATCCACCACAAAGCTAGTACAGCTTCGGTTTTCGGTCCCTAACTTGCATTGTCCCTTCACTCGGTGGGGAAGGGGGATCTTTAACACAAGTTCACATGGTCATTTATTTTTGGCAAAATTTGCATAAGTAAGATATTGTAACCAATTAAACTTACACGTCTTTCCCTACTGGATTCTCCTCTGTCACACTCTCCCTCATGTTGAGTAGTGTTGATGTGGCCAAGGGTGCCTTTTGGGTTGAGCTGAGGAAAAATTGAATTAAATATACATTTCATTTAATAATATGTATTTATGTGGTTCACTTTCACTTCTTTGTATAGCTAAGGTACTGCTTTGCTTGCTGATCTACTCCAAGAACACCTACCAGAAATAATTGTACTGTCTTTGGTGCCAGCTCATCTGGTGTTGGGATGTAACGATGAAGGACTGAAGGTTATACTTTGAAATGAATTTATTTCCATGGCCCCAAGTTGGGGAGGTGGATGGAGAGTAGAGGAGAAACAAAGTTTAAACTATATGGTGTCAGAAGTTAGTTTATGAAAAATTCTTCCCATCATCAGCTGTGTGAAATCATAGAGGATTTGATTCTTATTGCTGAAATCAAATCAAAAGAGATGTTTCCTTGGTAGACATCCTCCCAAATTTGATGGCAATTCTGAATTTTATATTACATTACTGATAATGAATTATGAAGAAGAAAAAAAATACCAGTTCAGACTGCCAATTTTCAGAAACAAACCTTGATCAATGATGCCAAAGGAAAGACTAAAATATCTTTCTTTTTTGTCTATAGGAAAGGATATTACCATATCATTGTCATAGAAAAGGTGATCAAGGGTATGTGGCCAAAATTATCAGGAAAAGGTATTACAGGCATACCTCGGAGATATTGCAGGTTCAGTTCCAGACCACTGCAATATAGCAAATATTGCAATAAAGTGAGTCACCCAGATTTTTTGGTTTCCCATTGCATATATTAATAAAAGGTATGTTTACACTATATTATACCACAGTCTAGTAAGTGTGAAATAAAATTATGTCTAAAAAAACCAATGTATATACCTCAGTTTAAAAATACATTATTGCTAAAAATATGCTAAGGATCATCTGAGCCTCCAATGAGTTGTAATCTTTTTGCTGGTGGAGGGTCTCACCTTGATGTTGATGGTGCTGACTGATCAGGTGGTGGTTGCTGAAGGTTGGGGTGGCTGTGGCAATCCCTTAAAATAAGATAACATAAAGTTTGCCACATTTGATTGAATCTTCCTTTCATGAAAGATTTCTCTGTAGCATACAGTGCTGTTTGACAGCATTGAAATCGATCCTCTCAAACCCTGTTGCTGCTTTATCAATTATGTTTATGTAATATTCTAAATCCTCTGTTATCATTTCAAAACTGTTCACAGAATCTTCACCAGGAGTAGATTCCAGTGCAAGAAACCACTTTCTTTCCTCATCCTTAAGAAGAAACTCCTCATCCACTCAAGTTTTTTTATAGAAATATTTGTACCTGTGTTCATATATGGGGTACATGTGATATTTTGTTAATTTTTTTTCTATTTTCATAGACAGCGCAATGATCAAGTAGGGATATTTGAGGTTTCTGTCACCTTGAGTATTTATTGTTTCTATGTGTTGGGAACATTTCAAGTATTCTCTTCTAGCTATTCTGAAATACACAATTCACTGTTGTTAATATACTCACCCTACTCTGCTATTGAGCATTAGAACTTACTCCTTCTACCTAACTGTATGCTTGAACCCGTTAACCAACCTCTCTTTATCCCCCAATCAAGTTTTCTCATGAGGTTGCAACAATTCAGTCACATCTTCAGGCTCCACTTCTAATTCTAGTTCTTTTCCTATTTCTAACACATCTGTAGTTACTTTGTCCACTGAACTCCTGAACCCTTCTAAGTCATCCATGAAGGCTGGAATCAACTTCTTCCAAACTTCTGTTAGTGTTGATATTTGACCTCCTCCCATGAGCCACAAATGTTCTTAATGGGATCTACAGTGGTGAATCCTTTCCAGAGGTTTTCAAGTTACTTTGCTCAAATTCATGAAAGGAATCACTATCGATGGCAGCTACAGTCTTACAAAATGTATTTTTAAATAATGACTTCAATGTTGAAATTACTCATTGATCCATGAGCTATAGAAAAGATGTGTGAACAGGCATGAAAACAACATTAATTGATTTGTACATCTCTATCAGAGCTCTTGGTGACTTGGTACATTGTCAGTGATCAGTAATATTTTGAAAGGAATCTTTTTTTCTGAGCAATAGGCATAAATAATGGGCTTAAAATATTAATTAAGCCATACTATAAATAGATCTGCTGTCATCTAGACTTTGTTGTTCCATTTATACAGCACAGGCAGAGTAGATTAAGCAAAATTTTTAAGGGTTCTAGGATTTTCAGAATGGTAAATGAGCATTGGCTTCAACTTAAAGTCACCAGTTACATTAGCCCTTAACAATAGAGTCAGCCTGTCCTTGGAAGATTTGAAGCCAGGTATTGACTTCTCTCCTCTCTAGCTGTGAAAGTCCTAGATGGCATCTCCTTCCAACATAAGGCTGTTTCATCTACATTGAAAATCTGTTGTTTAGTGTAGCCACCTTCATCACTGATCTCGGCTAGATCTTCTGGGTAACTTGCTGCAGCTTCTACATCAGCATTTGCTGCATCACCTTGCACTTTTATGTTATAGAGATGGCTTCTTTCCTTAAACTTTATGAATCAACCTCTGCTGGCTTCAAACGTTTCTTCTGCAGCTTCCTCACCTGTCTCAGTCTTCACAGAATCGAAGAGAATTAGGGCCTTGCTCTGGATTTGGCTTTGGCTTAAGGGGATAGATGTCGTGGCTGGTTTGATCTTCTATCCAGACCACTAAAACTTTCTGCACATCAGCAATAAGGCTATTTGGCTTTCTTATCATCTGTGTGTTCACTGGAGTAGCACTTTTAATTTCCTTCAAGAGCATTTCCTTCGCATTTACAACTTGGCTAACTGTTTGGCACAAGAAGCCTAGCTTTTGACCTATCTCAGCTTTCAATATGCCTTCCTCACTAAGCTTAATTATTTCTAGCTTTTGATTTAAAGTGAGGGACATGTGACTATTCTTTTCACTTGAGCACTTAGAGGCCATTGCAGGGTTATTAACTGGTCTAATTTCAATGTTGTTGTGTCTCAGGGAATATGGAGGCCCAAGGAGAGGGAGAGAGATGGGGGAATGGCTGGTTGGTAGAGCAGTCAGGAAACAAACGACATTTATTAAGTTTGCTGTCTTGTTTGGGTTTGGTTTGTGGCACTCCAAAACAATTGCAATAGGTACATCAAAGATCACTGATCACAGAACACTGTAACACCATATAATAATAATGAAAAACTTTGAAATATTACAAGAATTACCAAAATGCAATACAGATACATGAAGTGAGCAGGTGCTGTTGGAAAAATGGTGCCTGATAGACTTCATAGGGTCCCCACAAACCTTCAATTTGTATAATGCAACATCTTCAAAGCACAATAAAGCAAAGCACAACAAAATGAGGTATGCCTGTATAGAGATATGTGTGTGATAGGAAGTTACTTAATAAAAATATTATTTTGGGGGAGCTTTTATGGTGCTTGTAATGGCTGTTGGCTTTAACTTTTTTATTGTGTTTTTCCATTATTTCACATAAGTATTCACTTTTTGACCTAATTATACATTCTTTTCTTAAAATCTTATAAGCTTCAGGATTGGCAAACAGGGATCCACCTCTGCCTACCAGTAGCCTGGCACTGGGCTCATCATGGGTGTTCATTGAATAGTTATTGAATGAATGAATAAATAAATAAAAAACGTGACCAGAAGTATCCCAAGAATGGAAAGACAAGCACCACATGTACTCACCATCAAATTGGTATTAAC
>NW_012148496.1:2135133-2191214 GCF_000956105.1 Propithecus coquereli
TTAACAGATGTAAATAATATTTTATTTGGTAACACAGTGGAATGATTTCTCTGGTAATCCCTTTTTCCTTTCGCCAGGAATCATAATTCTTATAATTTGGATAATATGTTTCTCATAGTCACTATTTTATATTCTTTTCTGATTTTTGTAACTGTTTGGGATATCATGATGGTTATAATAAAGAATATATGAGTGTATAATTGAAAACAAAACAAAACAAAAAAACGTGACCAGAGCAATCAATCAGTTTTAGTTTTAGAACCCTGGGCTCTTTATCTGCAAAATAATGCAGTTAGGGTAAAAGGGTTGGAGGTGATATCTAACTAACATCCTTTCAGGGCTAGTGTTTCCAATTTGGCATTTTAAAATTTTCTTTGGCAAGTACGAATCCTATTCCTATGTTCTAAGTTTCCTTAGTGCAATCTTTGCCCTTGACTAATCACCTGAATGTTGGTCTCCATTTTCATGTTCCAACCTGCTACCCAAACAACCTCTGTGCTGAGTATATTCTGTTCAATATTTGTATGACTGCCACACAGTCAGCTGGAATGGTCCCATGTAGCCACATGATCAGATTTTGAGCTTTCTTATTCCCAAACACTTTCGTCAAATCCATATTTTAAGGCCATTGCCTTTTTTTCCCCAAAGAGTTTTAAAATAGTATCTAAAAATCCCTCCTCTCCCATGTGATTATCGTAAAGACCCACTGAACTATAATAGTCGAATGAGGACTGACATTTATATCTTATCTCCCACTAGCATAGTCAAAGCAAAGAATTGTGCCACATGGAAACCTGGCTTGGAAGCTTTTTTTTTTTTTTTTTTTTTAAGAACAAGATTTAACTCATTAAACAGTCCCTTCATGTTGAATTTTCCATCAGCTAAACATCCTACACGCTTTTGCTGAGAACGGCTGTGACAGTTTGGAATGTGTTTTTTCCCAGTGTTTGATTTTATGCTTACTATAAGTACCAGACACTTTCTCAGATCCTGTGATGTATCTTAGTACAGTATTACTGAAGAGATGTCAGTCATGCCTGTATCTTGAATAGTGTCAATCAGAATTGAAAAGATGGCAGTTTTCTCGCTAACAGAGCTCTCAATTCACTGGCTAATGAGGCCAATATGCTGTCCATCGATGGTTCAAGAGCCATAGCTGACCGTGTCTTCTTTTGCTATTTAAGTCTACAGTTCCTTTGGAACTAAATAATCATTTTTCAAAGTAAATGAAGAATTCAGAAAGAGCATGAAAGTGATTGATTCAAATTCTCCCCTCAGTATAAAACTATCTGCCTCCTATCAACTCTAGTTACATTAATTATTTATTCTAAAATTCCAGTATCTTTCATGATCAGTGTTCATGTCACATTGGTCATAAGGCAAGAATTAGTTTTCGCAGGATGTCTTGGGGGTGTAAGAATAACGATTGTACCGATTTCTTTCATAGCATTTTAAACATATATACACAAACAATTTAACATTTCTATTAGTCTGGCTCATTTATTGGGGAAGAGACCATCTGCCCACATACTGGCTGACATACGAGAACTTGTCCCTCTGATATAAAATAAATCACTGTGCTTTCAGGCCAACACACATTGAGAAGCAGTAAGCATTTTTTTCCTTTGGTCTTTTTCAGTAATTTGTTGACCTCCGCTTGGTGTTCTGAGTAACAGACATATGCCAGAGGTTGAAAGGGCAGAGGCAAGACATGGGTAATAGACAGATCTCAGCAGGAAAAGGAGAGAGAAGAAAGAGAAAGATATTTTGTAATTTATCAAAATAGAAATACTAGGACCACAGTTTTTATGAAGAACCAAACATTGCTTTTTTAAAAAATAAAAAGATGAAATTCATTTTATTTAGATTGAAGCGAACTAAACAAAACTGTTTTGTTTTCACCAAAAATTAAAAACAGTATTTTATCTATTGCCTGTTGATAAACTATAAAGCTTTATTTTATTTTTTGCACATTCTTCTGGCTAGAGATGTCAAGGTAAAGGTAAGACATGGCAAACGATGGCACAAACACAGACAGAAGGGTGTCAGTGTCCAGAAACTTTGCTTCTGACTCTGTGATGTCTATAAAGCGAGTATCAAATTCATACCTTCCAAAAAGCTTATAAAACAGTTTGCATGTAGGCTCAACAGAGAACTGGATAACTAGCAGTATTCAGATTCAGAGTCATCTCTGCCAGGTACTTGGTGAATGCTCAATAAATATTTATTGAATAAATTCAGTGACCTAGAAATGGAGGTTATATCTCTTTCTTGCTGCTTGATCATAGATATTTCCAGCCAATCATGCTGAAACGCATTTACCAGTCTTTGTGTCCCCTAAACTCTACGATGCCCAAAAGTTTGTTTCTACTGTGAGAAAGCTAAGAACTCCTTACTTCAGGATTTCATGGTGAAATGATTCAAACTACTGTTTATTCAAGGAAAAAGCAGAAACACTGTTCTGGTTCTTTGTTAGTTCACTGTATTCTATTCATTGCAAAGCGGAAGCAGACGATGTGGACGCAGAGCTACCTTTGCCTCCGGCTTTTCATTTTTCACATGGGAAGGTAGGTAATGGTCACCCTCATACTACCTAAAAAATATTTGACATTCTCTTCTCCAGCTCTCTCCACTTCACTGCCAATGGGTTCATGCAATCCTGTGAGTCTTTGGATCTGCATGGGGTGCTAAGTCTAGCGTCTCACAGGCAGTTCCAAAGTTACCTTTTACGAGAGCACTAATGATAACAGGTGTGCCACAGACACCCTGAGGGTGGCAGCAAGAAAAGATAGATGGGAATGTGTGCAAGATCATAAATAGAGTTGCAGGGATTTTTTTTTTTTTTGGAGTTTTTGAAGGCTGTGTATGATAAATAAAGCACCAGATATCCCATCCCATAAGCCGAACATATGTTAGAAATAAACACCTAATTCATGTGTTATGGTTAAACACCCATCCAGGGAGTCTCATTAGCAAACACATTAATTAGGATCCTGTTTACTTTTCTACTGTCAACAGTTGTTTGCTTGAGCTAATCTATTCTACCTTTATTAAAGTAAAGCAGTACCAGTCAGTGCATGAAAATGTGGTTCAGTTTTATAAGAAATTTAGGACCCATACAGGGTTTACATTTCCCTGGGCACCTTCTGATCATTCAATATTTTAGAGATATGAACAAGGCATAAAGTTTAACTTAGGTTAACAAGAACTACAAATGGAAGTATATATTATATTATTCCTTTTGTAGATCTTTTAAATTGATTGATTGATTCATTCATTCATGTAATCCTGGGTAGTGAGGATGCTTGGATAAATAAGACACGCCTCCTGTTTTCACGTGGCTTACAATTTAGTAGAAATCAGGAAGGTCAACACGTAAAACAAATATATCCACAACCTCACCATATTATGGGTAAAAATGAGGCCAGGATTATATGAATACCCTAAACCTCAAGGCTCTAATCCAGGGGACAGCAAACTTGAAGGCTAAATCTGGCCTGCCACCTATTTTTGTAATATTTTATTGGAACACAGCCACACCCATTTGTTCACTTGTTGTCTGCAGCTGTTTTCATGCTGCAGCGACAGAACTGAGTAGTTGCAACAGAGAACACACAGCCCATAGAGCCTAAAATATTACTAGTTGGCTCTTTATAGAAAAAATTTGCTGCGCCGTATTCCCATGTGTCCCTGGTTTCCCTGGTGTTTACGTGTCAGTCCTGGTCGTGGCTCAGAGGATTCCCTTGCTGAGGAACTGGAAGTTTGCACACACCCCAGGCCAGGCTCAGACGCTGCCGGTCTCCAAACACCCTGCAGAGGCGCCACCGCGACAGGATCATCTGCTCCAGCTGGCTGCGGGCCTCGAGCTGGTAGCTTCTACTGCCTCCTCTGCGCTGGTCACCGTGCTGCAAAACATCCTGGTTGCCCTTGGTAGAACCACACACTTATCACATCATGGGGGACTTCCAGCAAAGGCAGAACTGGGCCCCCATAGCCCTTGGCGATATGCCAGATCAAGTCACATGGGTTGGGTGGGTGAAGTCTCCTTCTGTCTGTCCCAGCCAGCCAGGATCTTGGGGGAGTGAGAAGGAGAAGGCCGCCCCTGCAGACCCACCCTGTGTACTCTCGCCTGCTCTGAGCCTTGGATAATCCTTTACGGCTCCTTCCGGGACTGCACGAGGAGGCCCCTTTGCCCTCTGCATCCCTGCTGAGCTTGGCGAGAGAGGCACTGGCAGGAGACGCAGGAGCAGAGGAGGAGGGCGGTTCCTGCCGCAGCATCCCTGCCTGCCAGGAGGCAGGTGGGCAGAGGCCAGTGCCTTGCTGAAGGCCACAGCTCTGCCGAAGCTGCCAGTCCCTTCAGGTGCTAGCCTTGTTCTCCTCACCCCTCAGAGCTGGGCTGGCGCTGCTTCCGGAACGCTTCCCTCGCCAGTGCTTTCTCCTCGGCTCTGCCCCATAGCCCCTTGGTTCGAGTCTCCTCACTTCCCCACTTTGGGTGCCCGTCATTCCGTGTTGGGCCCTGCCTACACCCAGCGCCGCTCCCCAGGACACCCCACGTCAGGAGAGTGACTGGGTTGGCATCCAGACCTCTCCCCTGCTTAGGCTGCGGCACCGACTCCCAGTCCTCTTCCCCACGTGGCTTCTTAGTTTTCTCCTGTAATTGGTCTCACGTGTGATCCACACAAGGCCAGCGTTCTAGTAAACGAGAACCTCAGAGAGGTACGTGGGGTAGGGAGGGACAGAAATAGAGGACGCCACCTTACCCCACGCCTTGGTGGCGTCCAGGCCCTAAACATTCCAGGGCGAGTGGGGGAAGGTGCCTGTCAGCACCGTTCACGAACAGCTCCAGCCCAGCCAGAGCAGAGCGGGCCAGAGCAGAGTGACCCACTCTTCTCCCAGGGACATCTGAGGCCCAGACTCCGCTTCGCCCAGATGCCCCGTCTCCAAGGACGCCGTCTGAGCAGCCCAGGCTCTGCTCAGCTTTGTCTGCAGTCCTAGCACGCGGCGCGGCTGGCAGTGGCCGGCGCGGCTTCAGGGGGGAGGAGCACGCCGGAACCGCACGGCGGCGTTTGCAGGGCCGCGGGGCGGAAGCGGAAACAAGAAACACAAGTGGGATTCTCCGCCGGGAAGCCACAGTCTGGCGGCGAGAGAAGATCCGGCAAAACTTACGGGCGCCTCCCCTTCCCGCTCTCCTCCAGCTGCCCCGCAGGGGAACTCCGGTGCTCGACCCCGCCGGCCCTCTGCCGTTCGGACTGATTTAATTTGGAGAATTCCTCGCTCTTCGCTTGGCAGCAGAGGTCACGTGGCTTAGCTATGATGTTGTTCAGGAAGCAGCTCCTTGACTGCTGTGGTTCTGTAACATCGGTCGAAATTTCCTTTATGTGCTCTTATTGTTTTACTGTTGGTCCTGAGATTATTAATATGAGGTCCTACCAATGGTTGCATGGCTGTATCCTGAATAACGTATTTGTGAAAGGGCTTTATTGCCAAAGGGGATGAAAATGTGTATATGCAGTTGCCTAACTAGATTTTTATCTTCCATCGCATAGTGAACCGGGTGGCTCAGGGATGGAATCAGCTAGAGACAGTGAATTGGTGTCATCCGGAGGCAGCTCCACCACGGAGAAGGCGGCCTGGGTTAAAGGAGGGGAAGGCTTGGAGACCAAAAGTGCCCAGGGCCCACCGCTTACAGTTCATTTTATTTAGAAAGTTGGACTGTCTATAATTGGGAAATTAAGGTGGTGGCAGAAACTATTCCACGGTCATTTCTTTGGCTCTGCTTTTCCTGACTTAATAGCATTCCTATGACGGAAAACCGAGTCTGCATTTACGAATCCCACAGGATTCTAAGAATTTGTGTCACTTGCCAAAAGACATGTAGCTCCTTACGTGAAGGCTCTGGATTCTTGGCTCTTCTCACCGCCCCCTGGGGTGTTTGCGAAGGCTTCCAGTGGGCCGATCCTGCCCTGCAGAGCTGTTTGGTTGTCACAAGTTGCCAAAGGAAAGGGAATGCGAATGCTTTCAGGCACAGCATGTGGTCCCCATCGTCCCTTCCGGTTTTATAGCCCACTCCATGTCCGACTGCTAATTTGAGCTATGGCCCTTCCATACACCCTTCCATTTGTCTTCCTACACCTCACCCAGTTGCTCTCCATTCCCCATCAGATTTGTTCATTTAATAAAAATAATCTGGTGATTAGCAAAACAACTTGACACTGGCAGCATTTTAAACGAGAAGCCTCCTCTCAGCAAGCACTGCCGGTCAGACGTGCTGAATTCTTTTCACCTCTTCCCTGCACGACGCCCCTTTCTGTTGGTCCCTGCCTGTCTTGCCTTATATGCTGTGACCTCCTGGGGCTCAAGGACCAAGTGCTTCTCCCTGAATCCCCAGTGCCTGCAATGGTACCGAAACAGAGGGTGCCCGTTTGCTTAATGAAGGCACAAGATTTATGTGTTCTGGGGACAGTGAGCAGCCGGACTTGCTAGTGGACATTAGAAAATGGTAGGGCAGATGGATTTTATCAAATAATAAAGCAGGCCTCACTAAGGGTTTTGTATAAAGGCAGAATTGGAATTCTCAGAGTGGATGTTTACAGATGCCCTGGCAGCAGGCAGTGGGATGCACTGGCCGGGGGAGGGGAGGAGGCTGTTACAATGGCCCAGGTGGCGGAGAAGGTCTGAAATGAAATGGGGGCAGTGGGATGACAGAGAGGAGGCCAAGGCAAGAACACCTGGTGGCAATGCGATCAATAGGACGTGTGGACTGAAACTGAAAGGGCCAGCGAGAGGGAGGTAGCAACATGACTACATGTTCTGGAACCTCTGCGACTGAGAGGAAAAGATTCGCTTTCTGTCACCCCCCTACTTCCCGCCCCACTCCCCACCTCCCTGCCATCTCCTCGTTACTTAGCCCCCGAGTCTTTAACTTTTTTATTGACATTGGCTTTTCCCTCCCATTTCAACTTGAAAAGGGAAAATTTCAGGGCAAACTTTGATCCTTCGGGACCCTGTAAGACAAAATTGGTGCACACTTTACGTCAGGGTCACTCTGCCTGGCCCGACTGCTACAGGGTCCCGTCAGCCAGCACTGGCTCCTGCTCCCATTTCGACCAGACCCGTCCTGGCAACCCCGACGGGGGGTCCATAGAGGGAGGGGTTGAAAATGCCCATGTAACAATGGGTGTTAAAACAATTGGAGGAGATGACACCACTAAAAGAATGTAATAGTAATACAATTAATAATGATAATTTCCAAGATTTATTAAGTGCTTATTATGTTCTGAGCTTGAAATATGTGATGATACATTCAAGTCCTTTGACAACGATGTGAAGTAGATATTGTTAAACCCATTTAGCAGCAAAGAAGGTTAAGTCAGTCCTTAAGAGCACTGACTCCACACAGCTTATAAGTGGAGAAACTGGGCTTCAAACACAGGCAGTTGGGTCTCATGGCCATACTCCCAACCACTCTGCCAGGCAAAGAATGACGCTTGGAATCTGGGTGGGTATCGGAGCCCTGCTAACAGCGAGGCCGCCACTGGAACCGCTAACCCTCAGCATGCTCCACCCGTGAGCTTAGCGCCCCGCTGGCTCAGGCAGACTCTCTGCAATCCCGCCTTCTACCCTCCAGAGGTGCTGGAGCAGGGGCGATTGGAGTTTCTGGAGAAGAGGGTGGTGAGCCCTGCCCTGGCCTAGCATCGCTGCTGTGGGTGATGGAAAGACACTAATCCTAGATCCCAAGACAGAGCTCCTGCCACATCTTTAAGCCACAGTTCCCTCCTCTGTAAAATGAATTGTGATGAGGATTGAAGGAGAGCAGGTATGTGCATGCAGGTACATGATTGGTATTTGGTAAAAGTTTATTTGCTCGTTATTTCACCCAGAGAATGAATGTCTGAGGGGCGGGAGGCAGCCTTCTCCTCACTCCCGGGGGAAACTCTATGTCATGCATGTTCTACAATGTCAGAGCTTCCGACTATGGCCCAGAAAGATATGTCCACTTGTCCCTTGTGTGTCCTCACAATGGCAATGCTCACGCTTTTACTCCCAGTTAGACTAGGCATCAGGATCCAGAGGAGACTCTTTCTGTACTTGGTATGTTCTATGAAGTGTTATTTCCTTTTGTCTCATGTAATGTGCTGGTAATCTCATTGCATATGTTGGCATTTCCAAGCAACATAATTACATTTGGAAACTGTTATAAGAGGCTATTACTAAAGAAATCAAATGTTTCTCCTCTTTACGTAAAGTGGAGATAATGGTTTCTCTTAATGATTGTACCCTGTCAGAGAGCCTTGGCGGAAAGAGGTTTAGCAAACACAAAGCAGCATTCCCTGTCTTGCTTTGTCCTTAGTTAGCACCCATGATGAGAGTGTCATTCCGCACAAAGCAATGTGGAAAGCGCAGTCTCTTGGGACCTATCGAACGATCATGCCACCTGAGTGACTGGGTGTTAACATTAGAAGAGAGAAAATGTCAAATGTTAATTAAAGGCTTTTGTCACAAACATGAGTGATACTTAAAAGTGATAAAGAAAGGATAACGATGGCACCATTTCTTCTCCTCTACAACCCAGGCAGAGATACCAGTCCTGAGGGACTGGCCGTATCACTTTAGGCCATGCGGGTGAGAGAGGCTGGGGAGGAGGCTGTGCTTTAGAAGGTGACAGGGTTTGGAGGTGCTTTCGAGCCAGCTGGTTGGTGGTGAGAGTGCCTTCTCTTTCCTTCTGATCCTCAGCTGAGCCACTGAGGAGCTAGGGGAGGACCCCGGGGCACAGTGCTTGATATATATTAAATGTCAATGTAATAAATATTTGCAGAATTCAATCAGGGCTACCACGTCACCAGTAGTTTTTACATATGAGTCACAGAGCCATCTTCTGTACTTCTGCTTGTCTACTGAGCATGAGTTCAGCAAGCACTGGTCAAGTGCCCATTAGTCTGAAACACGATTAGGTCCTGGGAACAAAGAGACAAAACAGTCCTCGAGGTAAGAAACAAAGCAAAAACAAAAGCTTTAGTTCAGGGATGGTGTGTTGTTTTCATTTCTTGAACCGAAATACTTTTCGATTGGTTACGGTCACTTGGAGCACTGCTCGGAAGGGTCAAAAGGCCTCCTCTGGGTTCTGCAGGCGAGCGTGCTGTGATCGGTGTCTTCCAGGAGCATGCGTTCATTTGTCCGTCAGTTCCACAGGCGGTTATTCAGTGCCTTCCGTGATGCCAGGCGCTGCTCTGGGTGCTTGGAATGCAGCCGCGAACACAGCAGCCATTCCAGTGGAAGGAGACAGACAATAAACAAACAAATAATATGGTGTCAGGGGAGATAAGTGGTAGGAAGAAAAATAAAGCAGGATAAAGGAATAGAAAGTGACTGGTGAGGAAGAGGGGCCGCTCTGACGAGGTGGCTTTTGAGCTAAGTCCCAGATGAATTTTAAAGAATCACTGAGGCAGAAGATCGCAGGCAGAGGAAACAGCGAGTACAGAGCATGGCAGGGGCGAGCTTTAGAAAGGCAAGGAATGTGCTTGAAGGGGAGCTGGGGAGGGGTGGTTTGGTCGGAGAAATTAGTTGGAGATGGAGCTGAGGGCTGTTCATTTAGGGCCTGTGAGCCTCAGTAAGCCCTTTGGACTTTAATCCACATGTGAGGAAAAGCCATTGGCAGGTTTGAGCAGAGGAAAGCACGGCCATGTCTCCTTATTTAGAGGGGAGATGGGGTGAATCAGGGCAAGGCTGAAAGAAAGGAAGCCAGTAAGGGGCTGTTGCAGGAGAGCGGGGGGAGAGGTGCTGGGTCTGACGTGTGGCTCGAAGGTGGAGCTGGAGGGCTTGCTGACTGCACGTGGGACAGGAATAGAAGACTGCAAGCTTTGGGCGCTGAGAAACCGGGTGAGAGGAGTTGCTGCAGCCTGAGACGGGGAAGGTGAGGGGAGCAGATGGGGGCTGGGGAGGAGGCACATGAGTTTGCTGTTTCAGACATACTGGCTTAGCACTCCTGTTAGCATCTGGGTAGACGTCCCACAGGCCATCGGACACAAGAGGCTGCATTCCAGGGAAAACTGAGGAAAGGCCAGAGATGGCAAGAGGAGGAGGGCCACGGCGAGGCTGCCTATGCCCCGACTTTCCTGGGTGGGTGCTTGTAGTTCTAGCTCATGGATGATAGATAATTCCTTGATCAGAATTCTCAGGATTTGCAAAGTCTCTCCTTTGATTGTGGAAGAAATACAGGTTACCCTTTAAAATGTATTGACCATGTTTTCTGAATCAAAACCTGGCAGAGATGGTCCCATAAATACCCATATCTCAAAATTGAGACTGTTCAGAATGTCTGAATGCATTATTGCTGAGTCGGCTAATTCATTCGTTCATGAGTTCATTCATTCCACAAGCATTTATTGAGCACCTCCTACATACTTTGCTACTTTTTAGTGTAACTTGCAGCACAGAAATGAGGCTAATTAAGGCAGAACCCTCTAAGGGGGCTACTTCCCTCATTTCGTTTCCTCTGGGCACCAGAAATCCTTACTCAAGTGTTCGAGTAAGTTTATCTCTGAGCGTGAAGGACGATACGGCCCTGACTGTGCGCTCGCCTCCTCTCCCGCCCTCGCCCTCGCTCAGCCCGTTCAGCCACATTTCTTTCCTGCTGCCCTTCACACGTGCTCACGCCCTGACACGGGCCCGAGCTGTGTCCGCCGCCTGCCAGGTTGTTTCCTCAGATATTAGTAATGCCCGTTTCCTCCCTTAATTTAGGTTTCTGCTTAAACGTCATGTTGTCATGACATCTCATTCATCGCTTTCTCAGGTGGCCTCCACCTACTGTCAGTTTCTGTCCCTGATCGCGTATCACACCTGACGCAGTGTGTCTGCGCCTTTGCTCCCGTCAGTCACCCACCACTAGAATGCGAGCCCTGTGGGAAGAGGACCCTGTCGCCCCGCACTGTATCTTGGCTTGGTGAGAATTGAAATCATTCCTGACACATAACATAATGAGGACTCAGTAAATAGTTGGAGAATGAAGAAATGAACTTAGCAGGAGCTTTTTCTTGTTGTTTTTTAACCTCAGGACTTCAGATGGTATATGAGTTGCCGGGGCCGCCATAACGAAGCGACAACAGACATGTATCTTTTCACAGCTCCGAAGGCTGAAGGCCAAGACCAAGGTGCCAGCAGGGCTGTGTTCTCCCGAGGCCGCCCCCTGGCCTGCAATGGCCGCCTTCTCACCACGTCCTCACGTGGCCTTCCTCTGGGCAGGCGCATCCCTGGTGTCTCTTCCTCCTCCTGTGAAGACCCAGTCACGCCAAATGAGGGCCCCCCCAGGACCTCATTTAACCTTCATTACCCCGTTAAAAGCCCTTTCTGGGCTTATGGCTTATATACGAATTTGGGGGGAACACAATTCAGTCTGGAACTGATGGAAAGATGGTGCTGCTTAGAATGACACTTTTCATCCTGCCTCTGTGTGAGATTAGCTCTGTGTAATAGCACTTGTAACATCTGGAGCCTCATGCTCCATCCGGGCATGACCGTGCTAACGGTGGAGCTTCTGCGGCACCTGGTCTGTGGGAGTCCTCTTTCCTCTGCCCCACATCATTCCCGTCCCTGCTGCCTCTGCACCGGGGGGGGGGGGTGCTCCTCCTTGCCTGGGGCCCTTGGCTTGATCACTGCTGGCATTTGTCTTTGATGACTCGCCTCTGGAAACGTTATGGGCTGCTGTGGCCACTGGCGGTCTCTCTGAGAGGGCTGAGTCTACGTTCTCTCAGTTACAAGTTCTCTGTTCAGAAATAGTGCTCTTCCACGCAGCGCAGTGAGGCTGGCTTGCTGCGAGGGTTAGATACCCTTTGGTGCACGGGGTCTCTGTGTGCTTGGAATCCAAACTTACAGACCTTCTATTTGGGCAGCGTTCAGGGTGATTTCATGTAAGCACTTACAATATACCATACGTGAGCTTTGCCAGGCCCTGCAGATACAATGTCCACGAGGAGGTCAGGGTCTAGTATGAAAGCCAGTGGGCTACACAGCCACACAGCATAGCGAGAAGAGGATGTTGATAGAGATCACAAGGTAGCAAGGTGGGCAAAGGAGACAGTGCTCACCCTATCTGGGAGGAGTCATAGAAGGAACAAGATTCCAAATTCTTTCACATTTCTCCCAATGAGAGGCAAAGTCTGTGTCTCTTCCCCCTGAATCTGGGTTAGCTTCTGACTATGTTGAGTGACAGAATATGACTGAATTAACCCTATGAGTTCTGAGACTAGGTCATAAAAGGCATCTTGTTCACTGGAGTAAGACGTCTGACCACTCTGGGGCTGCTGTGCCAGTGTAGGCTCTATGATGGACAGTCCCAGCCGAGCTTGGCCTTTGATCACCTCCACCAAGGTACCCGCCACGCGAGTGATGAAGCCACTTTGGGAGTGGGGTCCTCCAGTCCCAGCTGCCAGTCCCCTGTCATTTGAATCACCCCCAACTGAGGTGCCAGACATCATGGAGGAGAGACAAGCCATCCTTGCTTGTCACCCACTAAGTTTTGGGGTGGTTTGTGACACAGCAATTGTATCTGGAATGTGGAATCCAAAATGAGGCACTTCAGCTGGGCCTTAAGGGATGAGGTCACCAGATGGGCCCAGTGGGGAAGCACATATCAGGCAGAAGGGACAACACATGCAAAAGCACACAGGACGCCAGAGACTGGTGCCTTCAGAGAATTGCAATCGCTTGTACTCGGCTGGAGCACAGGCTGGCAAGCAAGATGAGGCTGAAGAAATACACGGGGACAGATAATAAGGAGCCTCATGTGCCTTCATCAGGCTTACGTCCACTCAGGCTAATCTAAAATCACTGCTGCTCCACCATTCCTGGTGATTTACTCATGCCCTGATGACTTCGTAGTGAAATCAATTGTTGGGCAATACTTGAGATGCTGTCTGTAATATAGAAATGAAAGAAGCTCTTTATTTCCTATGTCACTGAAACTGGCTTCCAATTTCACTGTTTTTCAGTGAAATGTCAATTGTCAGTGTGATAAGACCGTCCTCCAGTGTCCATTACATTGCCCCCAAAAGAAGGATGCGGGTGTCAGCTTTCTGGAATGCTATGACTTCCAGGGGACAGAGTGGACCAGAGCTCGGGGGGTCTCTTAGGGGAGAGCTAAGGTTGCTGTACTCCTTGAAATTCCCTGTTCCCGTACCTCCATCACGTTTGTTCTGAACTTACCAATTCCTTTTACTTTCCATAGGAACAAAAGCCTCTTCCCTTCCTGGAAGGGAGGGTCCCATTCTGTATTCTCGTTGAGGCAATTTTGGAAGCACCTTGCTCTGTGCTGCAGGATATTGTAGTGCGTTTCCATAACACGTTAAAGGCTCACTCCTTAAAATTGTCACGTCTGGAGAGCCCTAGATAAGTCAGCAAGGACACAGACGTGATCACTCCCTCCTGCCCCTAGTATTACAGGCAGCTATCAATTCCAGCTCATTTAGGCCGATCCAATCCCAGCACCAAAAGCTATTTCCATATTATTATACTAAACTGGAAATTACAGAGGCTGTGTATTCCTTTGCAAAGTCTCCAATTTAAGCTTGTAACTTAGCACTAGGTTATTAGTGACATGCATCATTATTCTCAAGATACATTCTACCTGCAAAATTTTATTCTCAAATCCTTCGGATGTATTGCTCAGATTCTCCGCTAGGCAAGCTGCACTGTTCATGTTAATGTGCTCTTACCACAGGCTTTAAAATTAATTTTTGATCATTGATTCCGTACGTTAACAGCCCCCTGAGCCCTTCTAGTGGGTAGAGAAACATCACAGCACGGCCACAGAGTGAGTCAGCGGGCAAGCTGGAGTTAGAACGCACCCGGCTTTAATTAAGTGGGATCTCGCAGGGCCCCAGAGCGCCTGTTGGAAGCTACAACCATGAGCTGACAAGAAAAACGAGACCCTCATTTCTATTTTTCTTTTAGTCTGGATGTAGCTGGTTTCGGTCAAATAATTCAGTTTAGGAAAAACCAAATATTAAAGTTGAGGAATGATACATGCAACCCATTCAATTGTTTTTATTGAATCAGGAAAGTAAACAAAAGAGGTTTGAGTATTTACTTGCTCCAAAACATTTAACTGCTCGCTCCAGAAAACC
This sequence comes from Propithecus coquereli, assembly GCF_000956105.1. Taxonomy (NCBI): domain Eukaryota; kingdom Metazoa; phylum Chordata; class Mammalia; order Primates; family Indriidae; genus Propithecus; species Propithecus coquereli. The sequence continues at coordinate 2,149,251 of NW_012148496.1, forward strand.
TCTGAGGTCTTTGCCATCTGTATGATTCTATTATTTTATCATTTTGTCAGTGAAAATAGTTGAATTTAGAGATCAGAATTTCTAATAAATAACTAGAATTGCTTGAGTTGGGGAAGCTAGCGAAATCGATGCTTTAGCCATATTTTTTGGCTAAATTGAAAACGTGTGGTTTCAACTCCCATTTCCTGAACGTGAACCTCAGATTAGACAGTTTCATGTGCATTATCTCATTTAATTCTCAACACAACCCTATTTGGTAAGAATCATGATGCCCATTTTAATGTTGGTCAACTGAGCCTCAGGGAAGGGGAATTAGGTTAAGGCAAGCCAGCTTCTCATTAAATGGCAGTGAGGTTTTTAATTAGCTTATGCCTATGGTTCCTAAAGGGTGAAGTCATGATCGGCAGTATCAGCCTCACCTGGGAACTAGTTGCAAATTAAACCCTTCGGCTCCACCCCAGACCCACTGAATCAGAATCTCTGGGGCTTGACTCCAGCAAACGATGCTACTAAAGCCCTTCAGATGATTCTGATTCACACTCAGGTTAGAGAATGATTAGCTCAAGGGCTAAATATGACAAAGATTGAGAAATACAGATGTTTCTATTAAAAAAAAAGCAATATGGCAAAATCTGAAATTAGAAAAGGTAAATTGGGGTACATCGATCCCATTAGAAAGGACTGTTTGCTTCTTAAAAAAGCATACACCACAAGTTTTAATTAGGAATACTCCCTAATGGATTTAAAATGAGATCCAATCTGTAAATCTTTAATGTATATACATTTTCTCTTCGGGAATTCAGTTTAGTTTTTATTTATATTACTTAATACAGTGATTGACTTACATTACATTATTTAAATATAATGAGAGGCACACGCACTCAAATTTGTGTCACACTTTGTTCTTCAATCAACAGAGCAGCACCTGGCACATTAGCAGATGCTCAACGGGTATTTGTGGATGCACAAATTGCATCCATTGCGTCCATTGCATGCAAGGTTCTCTGTGTATCTGTACGTGTCATGTTAGTATTAATATCGACAATCTAACAGGAGAGGTAACAAGTGAGTCAACGAGATACATCGTACAGAGCAGGCACTAACTGATGAGTCAAACCTTTAAGCAGGGATAGAAGCAGTGAGATGATTTGACAAGCTTTCTTCGAAAGATAGAACTTGACTTGGAGTAGGATTTTATGGGTGGAATGTTGAAAGGCATTCCAGGTTTTTAAAAAAAGACCTAACTGAAGTCAAGAAGATGATAATGGGCAGGGCATTCTCAAGGCTGTGGTTTGGACAAGCGTACTGGGGCCAGTGTGAAGACGGGTTTTGAGTCCAAGGTATGAAGTGAGCAGTTTTTCCTAAAAAACTGTGCTCACGCACCAGAGGTGGCTAGTGGCCAGTGGCTGGTGAAGGTCTAGAGGATCAAGTGGGAGCATAAGTGACTCACGTAGAATAGTGCTTACCACGTAGGGAAACTTAAAGACAATTAGGAAGACCTTGCTCCTGATCTAATGCTTGTAAGCTAGAATAACCATAAAAATGAAACAAACCAGTCAGAAAGAAAATGACTTTTTGCGATTCAATCTAAGTGTGTTCCTCTGTCACACATAATTTATTTCACTTTTTATAAATTTTATGACAAGTGTGGGAAAGAAATAGTTGGAGCCCTTTCTACTAAAATGTCTGCAGTAGAGAAAAATCAGAGTGTGTAGTGCTTCTCACAACCCTGAGAGCAGAATCAGAACCCATATTATTTCACTTTTTCAGAGTGTGATCACATGGCCAGTGACAGAATGTGACTAATGGAGACTAGTCTATGTGGTAACATCCTCAAACAGGCAAGTCTCAATTCAACTGAATGCTGCCTAATTCAAGGTAGCCCTCATTATCAATAATATAAATATAGGTATTTGATTGTAATTGCAAATATCTTGTGTGCATTGAAGTGAAAATTTACATGAAAAATCTACATTATCAGGTTGAATTAAAATGATATATCTCTAATTGCCACAATTTCATTATCATTGAATTGGAACCGGTTATGAGGTATGAGGCTTTTATTATCAAAATATTAATGCAAATATTTAAAATATTCAGAAACATAGATTCTCCCAAGAGCCTTATTTGGGACCCTTTACTGGAACCAATATCCTTTAATTTTAATTTTTAATTTAATTTTTTTTTTTTTTTTGAGACAGAGTCTCACTCTGTTGCCCAGAGTAGAGGGCCATGGGGGCGGCCTAGCTCACAGCAACCTCAAACTCCTGGGCTCAAGCGATCCTCCTGCCTCAGCCTCCCGAGTAGCTGGGACTACAGGCATGCGCCACCATGCCCGGCTAATTTTTTCTATATAGATTTTTAGTTGTCCAAATAATTTCTTTCTATTTTTAGTAGAGACGGGATCTCCTCTTGCTCAGGCTGGTCTCGAACTCCTGACCTTGAGCTATCCACCCACCTTGGCCTCCCAGAGTGCTAGGATTACAGGCGTGAGCCACCACGCCCGGCCTGGAACCAATATCCTTTAAACCTTAAAGGAAGGTTGGTCCATGCACCCAGATCATGTGAGACTCCTTTGGTCCTACAGGCTGCCATGAGACCAATATACCAAAGTTGCCAAGATATTTTGATCGTTTGGTACTTACACTATAATCCTGATCTGAGCCATTTTCATTTTTATTTCATATCTGGCTTCTTGAACCATGAATATATTAAAATACATATTTGTATATTATTATAGTACATATATATAAGTATGTATTTCCACAAAATGGAATATAGATGCTCTTAGCAGCTCAGGTGGAGATAAAGTCAGTATGAAATGAATAAATAGCTGATTACTAAAAAACATGTGCTTTCATGTATCTTCATGTCATTATCATTCATCCCCTGACAATTTATGGTTTAATGAGATCTTCCACAGTTGGGGTAAATCTTAATCCTAGGTCTCAGAGCAGTCATACTTTTAGGTTTTTCATAAAATAAAAAAAAAGAAAAATTTTGCCTGGAAAAAAAATAGTACATACTCAAAATCTTATACACAATTTAAAACACCTCCCTGATAGTCTCCCTACATTGCCCTTCCCTAATCTGCTTTGAATTCTAGGTGTAGAAGTTCTGGTTTTGAGAGTCACTTGCTGCAATGTGTGGTGCTGGGTCCACTTGGCAGGCTGAGAACCAACTGATCAGAACGCATTGAGATTTGACTGCTTTCCCAATCATGAATTGTAATTACACAGGATGTAAACACAAGTTTGAGTGGTTGCAAAGCTGCTCCAATATTTCTCATGCTATTAATTTAATAAATGAAATATTTAGCTGGGGTCTTTATAATTAAGCATCAACTCCCTGAAAGATTCTTGCAAACGTTGTCATACTATATTTGGACACCCCCACACACCTTGTTTTTCCAAAGGGAGAGAAAAAGAGACGGAGAGTGATGACACTAATCTCTTTGCCTCTAGGCGTTTATCACACCATGAAAGCCAAAACAATTACTCAGGGCTTCATGGGGTAGTCATGACTGGTAAATAGCAAAATGCTATTTCCTTGGAGAATGTTTTCTTGCAGTGTTTCACACTGGCAGAGGGAAAACCATTCCCCACCAGGAGCAGCCCTCCTTCAGAGCGCAAATATAAACGAACAAAAATGACATTATGTTCTTGCCTGCCTGGGGCAAAAAGAATCACCTATTCTTAATAGGACTTCAGGTGTGTGATTTTCTGCCATTTTCCTTCTTTTATTAGATTAGAATGACTGCCTCTTGTAAGAGAAAAGCTGTAATGTAGTACTATCAGGGAGGCTGGAGGATACAACCACAGTACGTTATGTCTTTCACGTAACTTGACACATTCTTGCCATGCAGGAATTTCAGAATCTGTTCAGACAGAGGTAGGAGGGGTAGTAATTATTTTTCTCTTTCCTCAATTTCTTCCTCATGAAATTCATAGTTCACTAGTTAAATAATAGTTAAAAGTTACGCCTCTGAAAAAATGGGACTAAATTAAGAAAATGGGGATTATTTTTACTTTGTATCCTCTGCAGTTTGCTTCAGCCAGCCTAGCTAAATCTTTAGCGTTAACATAATTAGGTTTTGCAGAATAATGGCCCATTTTACCAGCTATCATTTCAGGTTAATAAAAACATCACATAATTTTAAACGTTACCACTCCATTTTAATTCATCTATCAATTAAAAACGGCTTTCGGATGATGGAAGATGGCAGAGGGGGATTCCAGCATTTATTAAATGCTCAACTATTTAAATCTAAACAGCCCCTAAAATCATTTCAGTCTTTCTGCTAGACTTGTTTCAGGACCGGCTCTAAAAATGTATTAGGGGCAGAATTTTTCTGCCATAATAGATCTCAAGTAACTGAATTTTATTCAGTATTATTATGAGCTTTTCACAGATGTTATTTTCTCATTCCTAGTTAAATGCAATAGTACAATTTATACGATTTCTGTTTCTTAGTTATTTGATTATTCAGATGTAAAATGAAGATGGTAATATGTGAGTCATGCCTTACCAGGTGTTGTGAAGAGTAAAAGTTCACTATGTTTCTAGGATTATTGGTGAACATTCAAAATATGATGGTTGACATTATTAATTCTTTCTGACATCATATTAATGATATGTTTATGTGCAGTTTATGCTGGGAATTTGTCAGCATTTGTTTTAGGTAACTTAAGGAAAAAGCTACTCTTAGTGTAACAAAATAAAAATACAGTTAGTTAAAAGTGAAAAATCATCCTATATGGAAATGGTCAGAACTGACAGAATATTTGTCATATGAGCATTCGATATTTCCTAGAAACAAAATTGGTTAGAATCGAGATTTTATTTCCCGAGGCAAAGAAAGAGTTGTGCAGGACCAGATACTTGAATCGGAACCCCGAGGGTGCGCCTTGTTTGTATTTCTCAGTCCTGTATATTAAGACTGTCCAGTTGGATTTCCTATAAGTGAACAAACAAACCTGGTCACTCATATCGCTCTAAGACGCAGTTTGGTCGCTGCCACCATTGCCCTCCCATCCTTATCAACTGAAGCTGGGATACAAATGGTAGGCAAGGAACTCGATCTAGTTCAGATCCTTGAAGCTGAGCTCTGAATCACACCCGATGGTGAATGCCTGTAGAGTTCATAATGAACATACAGAGCACCTGGTACCCACATGTCCTGTTCAATCTCGTGAGCAGAGAAACTCTTAAATAGGTGTTCTATTTAGAATTCAGCAGTAGGTGAAGTACAACGACCCATCACCTGTATGGCACAGAGCATCCCATTGCAGAATACGGGGTCTTTACAACCCAAAAATCCTGGATGGCAGAGGGTGAAGGGGATGGAACAAAAGATTTGAGGTCCGGATTTCCTCACAGCTGATCCCAATTCATCCCAAATTTCTTATACTCCAGTAAGGCCACAGGTCCAAGAAAGGGTGAGGTGAGCATTAACTGCAGGGACAGTTGAACTATGGAGCAGACACCTTCTTTCAACCTGGACCTTTCTCTTTGTTACCAGGTGAGCGATTTGCACCAGCATAGGGATTGGACTCAAGGGTACCTGAGGCAGATCCACGCCACGTTTACAGGGCCCAGGGCAAAAGCACCAACGGAGGCCCACACGCCTTATGTGTAAGTATTTAAAAATTATATATCAAGCTAACAAAGTGTTAAATAAAATATATCCCACCCCGCTACTTTGACACATATGCTTTCATAACAATCGGAAGCCCAGGCATAGATTTAGAATCCTTAGACTGCTCAGACTGTCCTGGCCCTGGCCTGGAGGTAGCCCTTGTCTGTCTCCTTCCTGCCCCTCGCCCTCCTCTTTTCCATGCACTCTGGTTTTCACTGCAAGGAGCTTCTCCTTGCGCATGTGGGAATTCCCCAGAGAACACTCCAGGCCCCAGGGATTAATCCACCCACACAGGGGCACCCTCTGCCACCCGAGAGCCCAGGGATGTGCACTCTCGATGCAGCCTGCTGTCAGGACTTTGGCCCCCCAGAGGAGGCTCACACGTGCCCTCCAAGTGGGGGAAGCACATCGGAATGGGGAACTCCAGGTTCCTGGCATCTGAGACAAAGCTGGAGGAGGGTCAGAATGGGCCCAAGTGAGAGTCCCTCTTTGCTGGACGGAAGTTCTTCCTCTAGGCTGCGTACAGGGTCAGAAATAAATCCTTCCACAGCACAGCAGGCCACGTCTACTGCTTTCCTATAAATAGCAACGCTTTCTAGATAGCTGAACCTTTGTCCCATTGTTTGAAATTTTATGCTCATCAATAGCATTGTTGGGGGAATTATATTTTTACTTTATGGAAAAGTTGATAGATTAACTCGTATGCAAGATTATATTAAACACCTTTAGGGATATAGCCAAGTAGAAAAAAGAACAGGTATTAGGACCTCAAATGTATGAACAGCTGAGTACCCCCTTCTCAGCCCACTCCTGTACCGAGGACGGAACACTGTAGATGAAACTAGCTTTGTAAGAAGGCTGGAAAGCAGCAGGTGAATACAGTCAGCCGAGTTGGGGTTTCTTCAAAGGAATAGGCCCTTTAGAAGAACTTGAGAATCCAGATTGAAAAGAACATTTCATTTCCATTTGTTGTATACCTAAAAGTGGATTTTTATTAAAAGCAGATCACATCACTTCAGGAAATTCAGAAAACTATGTCTAAATACACTGAACGCAAGATATTCCTCATCACTTTAGATTCTTACAGCCTCATAAAGATAAAATGCAGATGAATTGATTTAGATCAGGCCTTCATTAAAGAATGAGCTTATGGAATCCCACATACTGGAATGCGCAGTGTCTGATTCCTGAGCACTGTGGCGAAGGCATGCGTGAGTAGCGAGAAAGTGCGTCGGTGCCAGGAATAGCACGGGCTGCCTTTGGTTTGTGCTAATAAACTATAGGATAACTTAAACTCCAATTTTAATATTAGAAATCCACCTCATTGTAAGTCATCTCTAACTCCCTATGTTATCAGAATTTTCACGTGTATTCTTTGGTGAGCCTGAAACGTAATTTTCTATTTATACTTCCAGAGTAAATCTCCAGTTTCTGGTTGGCCACTCTGGCACTAAGCCAAAGCTCTAATTTATTTCCATCTTTTCTTATTTCTCACATCTAAAGAGACTGTTGGTTTGAATAACAAACATTCAATAGACTTAGTCGTGGGGTGGCAGGCGGCACAGGCATTACCTGTTTACCTTTTATTGCCTTCTTTGAATTGGCTTTTCTGGGAACAAAACCAATGAGACATTCTGTTCCCTCATCTAGCTTTTTCCCAGGTTATTTATCAGGAGACATTTCGGCGCCCCCTCCCCTGTTTCAGCAAGGAGTGGCAGCAGGGTGAAGAATGCAGACTGGAACTAGCCTTGCGACCTGTGACTATCATAGGTTATTGTTCTACCAAGTCATGTAGAACTTCATTGTCTTTAAGACTCTGGCTTGGACTGATAATTGTGTTTGATTCCAGGCGATGCTGCGGCAAACACATTTGTAACCTGTAGGACGGCAGCGTGCTGGGAATGAAATACACACTGTGTTAGCCTCTTTGAAACTTGGTAGTGGTTCTGCCCCACCTGCCTCCCCTTGCTGTCTTGCACAGTAATTGGCCTAATAAAAGGCAGAAACAAGAATTTATTACACCTTGGGCAGTACTTAAAACAAACTTTATTCTCAGGAACAGCAGTTATGTCTATTTGCTGCTGTGTATTTTGATATTTCCTATAAATACTTAGTCTGAATATAGTCAAAGTCAAATTGCTAATGACTCGGTTTCCCTGCTACTTTCCTGGTTCCCCAGGTTGCCTCTTATGACACTCCATGTAAACACTGTATTTGGGAAGATACATAGATCAGCATCCCTAGAGTCACATGATCACCATCAATCTGTGAAAATAGCATGACTTAAAAATAAAAGTCTCTTAGTACTCTGCCAACAGGCTTTGGCATAATCTTGGCAATCACTTAGATTTTTTTTCTGTTGTAATTTTTCCCGAGTAGAAATAGTCTCATATTTTGCAGAAGTTGTCCAAGCTAGTGAACATCAATCCATCTTCCTGGGTACCAAATTCGTCAGCTGAATGTATTCAGTCCACACCGAAATCAGTAAAGTGAGTGTGAAACTGCTTGGTGGCTGCTCCTTTCATCTTAAGAAATTGCAATACAAATTCCTGAAATCGTTTATGCAGGAATTTTTATTCTTTAAATCTTCCAGTGTTAAAGCAACAAGAAAACATTTAGAATGTCCTTTGGTGGAATCTTATTACACTTGTTATATATGTAAACTGATATTCTTTGATGCCAGCACGTTCGTTGCCCTTACAGAGAAATCTCTGCACAATGAAACAAAACAGAACAAAAGAGGACAAAATAAAATGTCAGTCTTTGCTGATTTGAATTAGATACATTAACAGATTGTCTGGTAACACAAATCGGCAATAATACAAAAAATCTACATATTACAGTATTTCAAGAAAAATAACTTCATTTGAATACAAAAGGATAGATACACTTTCTTTTTTCCTGTGGCCACTCTTGTGTAGTGGGTGTGTGCTCGCACTGGGGGCTCAGTGCCGCTAGGATATACGGGGCTATGACTGGCTTGCGCTTCTGGAGGGGGCTGTTACACGTGTGCATCACTAACGTCAGACAAAGAAATCTTTCAACCAACAAGGGTTACAGAGCAACGTTCACTAAAGCACAGGTTGGAAGGGGTTCGGGGGCTGAAGCAGGCCAATATGGCAGCTTGTAACAGTTTCCTTATGCCCACAATGCACCTGACAGCGAAGAGTGCTATTTGGTCGGTCCACACACTGGGCAGAGTGGTACGAGGGTGCACCACCTAGAGTAGCAAATGTTTTTAGGTTGGTTGATTTGTTTGTTTTTTGTCTTTCCTGTTTGGGGGGCTGTCACAGCCTTTGCAATCCACAATATGCTCTGCAGCTGGCAATGTGATTTGCAGTGATAATATCAACAGCTGCCAACTCCTCTGGAGTCAGAGAATTAACAGTCTTGACTCGGATGTGCTGTCCACGGCTGGTAAATATGGCTTAGTGCGGCTAGGCCTTCTTAGTTTGTACACTGTGTGACTGGGGCTGTCTGCGTGTGTATGTTTCCTGTGTTAGTAGCAAATGCTCGGGCTGTGTTTGCTTCCCCGCGGCACGGGCCTGTCCGGTGGCTGGACGCGAAGCTAGAGCCCCGGGGCGCCGGCCGTCCCCAGCAGCGCGGGCAGCAGCGGCAGCAGCAGCAGCGCGGGGCAGCCGCCAGGGGGCGCGCCCTGGCCGGAGCCGGGGCCGCAGCTGCCGGCCTCCTCGCACCGCAGCTTCTCGCAGAGGATGCCCGTGTATGCGGCCGGGCACAGGCAGCGCACGTTGTTGTGGCAGGTCCCTCCGTTCTGGCAGTGCAGGAGCTCGTTGTCGCAGACGTTCGCTGCAGAATGAGGGGGAGGGTGGGGTGGGCGCGGGGAGGAGAAGCAGAATCAATTTAAGTTCATCTGGTACATCATGTTTTCAGCTTTAAAAAAATCTCTATTGATCTTGTGCTCCCCCTCCCCCCACAAACGAAGCCTGTGACTCCAGTTTCCAAACAAATGTGGTTCGCTGCCTTTGTTTTTATCATATTAGTCCTTTTCGTATAGATTTCCTGCTGCAATTTCGATGTTACCATTGTCCATTTCACGCTATCAAATACAAAGTGATGCCATACTCCTGGTTTGGCAGTATCTTCACTCCATGGAACTGGGACCTGTTGTGACCTCCTGGGTTTTTAAAGGACAAGTGCCTGATACAGGAACGCAGAGCTTTGAAGTCAGATGAATGGTATTTAAAATGCAAAGCGGTGTTGCTAAAATGGCCAAGAACTTCCAAAAGGAGTGGGCCATTTTCTCCCCCGCGTGATTCCAGCCCTGCATGCATGAAGACAGCCCACAGGGAGGCGGGAGGGTGGAGGGGTTGAGATGTGGGAAAAGTAGCATGCTCCAGCCAGGCAGCAGCCAGGTGGGAAGAGAGAAAGCTTGTTTCATGGGAGGAGTGTGAGGAAAACAGTCACATTTGTGCCTGACAGCCTATTAGGGATTTTTATCACCTTGTAAATATGGGAAGGAGAGCCCAAGGTTACCTTGATTTCGAGGAGTAGTAATAAATGCCATGGTGAAACCCTGATTATCAAAATGTCATTATGTCCATCAATTAATAGAATCGGTTTGAATAATCAAGCAATACCAGAGTCTAAAATTCAGCCATGGCTCCTGTCATGCAGCTTTCGCCTCTAATAATTTCTTATTTCTTCCAAATTCTGGCCATCCTCATTAATTCCATGTCTCCTATTCTTTTAGATAATCAAGGTTTCACTGATTTAGCAGAATGTTAAATAGAACCCAGGGAAATTAAAACAACAACAAAGAGTAAAAGAGCCAAGAACTCTTCCCAGCAACATATGCTGCTTAAGCACTTAACATATAGAACCACTTTGGAATGGGGGTGGGGGGCAGAGCAGAAAAAGTAGCTTTTCTTAAATTATAACATTTTTCATTTTTAAAAAAATGTCATGGTCAGATTTCCCCAGGGATGCCACATGAATTAAACACACACACACTCATACACACACCTAATGTTACTATTAAGTGCAAAGTATTAAAAAAACACCCTCTAAGTAGTAACTCAATAGAGAATGTTTCCTTGTCCATTAATCGTGTTCAATAGTCATGTCACCTTCAAGAGAGACTTCGTACACACAAACATGCTAATGCTCTGTGTACAAATGAGCTGAGGAAAGATACTGGTGGATACCCACAGGGTTAATAACCAAGTGCCCTAAACAGGGCGCTGTCTTACCACCTTCTTCAACATTTCCTGGGTGACCTCTAACACAGTTGCACAGTGTATTGGTATAATTTTCAAATGCATCCACATTTGCTGTCTGTAAATGTCAGGAGTGACTACTAAGGCCTACTAAATCCTTCAGGCTCAAAATATTGATATACGAGGCAGTGTTCCATAGGTTCTAATGATTATTTAAGCTATCTCTTATTGGGTGGCTTAGAAATCATGAATATTAGATCCAAATTATAGTATTGTATGAGTCACAGTTAAAAATGTCAAGATCTGTAGCTGTAAAGCAAAGTCCACAAGTGTAGAGTGGTTAGCCTCACGGTCAAAGCTGACAAAAGCCCTTGTTTTTTGGCTGTGGTTAATTTGGAAAGCCATACATAGGTTTTCAGGGTTTTGTTTTGCTTACACCTCAAGAAATAATCTGTTTAATTGGGGCAACGTGGAATAAACAGATCCAAATAACTGTTTCCATTTAAAGTTAAAGATTCTCAGCATTTCTTGTTCCAGGAAGCAGATTGCTGAATGGGATATTTCCTTTCATTTGGGCACTAAAAGTAGGGAAATATCTGTTCCATCAATATCGATAATTGCTTGCCTTGAATAATTGAGAAGAAATCAATAGTTAATTAAATATCACTCCCCTTTAAAAAAAAAAAAAAAGCTATTTTTCTTCTTCCAGCACCTGAATGTAAATCAGTTGTTGAACAGAGGTTTCTTTTTTTCAAGAAGCTGGTGATTAAGTTAAAATTCAATATCTTTCCTACATTTAAATAATTACTAGTGGATTTTGATAGTTGTCAGAAATTTAATAAATATACTAGAAACAGACGTAGCCCATGATATTAATAATATCATGGATTGGGGGGGAATATATTTTCTGTAAGAGATAAATAGAAAAAAATGAAACTGAAAATACACTTCATTACTCTAGAATTCACTATAAACACATTACATTTGGTCTCTTGATTGTGCTATTCCTCTAACAAAAACAGAACTTTACCATATGCACAGTGCTCTCTGACTGTTGGAATCACATCGAAACCTAACTATAGATCTTACCTTCTGTTCACAAACTCATGCTCCATCTTCATGTCGTTTTGAACCAAAATTGTGGTGGTTAATGAACAAACTAGGTGGCTAACAAATATCATTGAGCTCTTCTTCAGCATATAAAACCTTGTACTAAACACCATGAAGAAAATAAAAGAAATATAAAGCATGATCTTGCTCTTATGAAGTACAAATCTGCTTGGGAAGATAGCATATCTACAAGAAACGATCTAATATTAATTTCATTAAAATGCCCTTATCGATTACATCCAGCTCAACCAACATCTGTTTCATGCCAGGCACCCTGCTAGATTTTATGGTTGTAACTCTAACTGCCCTAAAGGAGTTCATGGTTTGGTAGAAAATAAACAAACACACATTATAATGCAATATAAAAAGACTACAAAGGAATCATTTGCAAACTGGTAGGGGAACTCAAATGCTGGTGTAAATAATTACTTTTGGGAAGATTAGGAAAGATTATAGAAAAGAAATTGTATTTGAACAAAGGCATGCATCAGGCAGATATTGGTTGAAACAGCATTATAAATGGGGAAACCGTGTGAGGAAAGGCAAGGAGTGCACTGTGTTCGTTACTAAGCAATCGACCCTTCTGATGTTGAGGCCAGAACCCTGCAAGTTGTCTGCCGGATTCTACCAACAGGGAGCACTAGAGGGAGCAGAGAAGGTAGGCGGAATGGAGAGCCTGTTTTCTTCATCTCGCTTGATGGCTCTTCCTCCCATTACACCTTCAGTAATGGCTCTTCATCCCGACATCAGCATTTGGTTGCAGTGCTCAGCTTTATTCAGAACCAGCTTCACCTTACTCTTAGAGGTTCCTGCACCGGCCTGGGAGCCTCCCTTCCCTAGAGATTTGAGCCTCAGCTCCAAGGAGCCTCTGCTCAGCATCTCGGAGGTTTTATATATAATAACAGTAGCCAGGCGTTACCCTTCCTCAGAGATGCAGGTCCCAGGTCTGTGGCATCTCTCGCCCAAACTTTTAGTTTCTGATAACTCATCCTCTTTCCTGTAATCCCTCAGCCCCAGAATGATAGCTGCTTTCTGATTACATAGTAAACTATCTCTGAGTTATCAATACTTCAGTGTCTTGCTCTCATTTTTAAATTCTCAAACACCTGGTTAGCCATTTCTTTTAATAAATTATCCCTGTTGAAATACCTAGCACGGTTTTAGTTTTCTGACTGGAGCCTGACTGACAGACGCACGGGAAGGTTAGTGAGTAATGAACGGACTGGAGTGGCTGGAACGCTGGACGCGCAGAGGGTGCCCGTGTGCAGAGACTAGGAAGGCAGGTGTAGCCTGGCTGCGAAGCTTCCACGCACACACGGGGGAGTTTAGATAATAGGCAGTGGGAAGCTGTCAAACATTTATGAACAGGGTGGTGTTTTAAAGGGAAAACAAAGGTAAGGCTGGACCAGAAAAAGTATACACTAAAGGCAAGGGGACCAGAAACTTCAACAAAATGGGCTTGGGCTGAGTAAGAACAATGGGGAGGAAGGAGGGAACAGATTTGGAGACAGGTTGTATGAATGGGTAAGAGAGATTCTAAGGTTCCTGTTTAGGGTATTTGGATGCATCATAAATAAATTTATTGAGAAAAGAAGATAGGAGGAAGAGTTCAGTCAGGAGAGAAAATAAACTTTTTTTGGACATACTGACTTCGAGAGGTCTGTAGTTTCTTTTGTAAGTGTTTTGCCATTAGTTGGAAAAACTACATACTGGTTCAGGAGATAGGTCATCCTGGAGATATAAATCCGGAGCAGGGGTGATGATGGTCATTGTTACAAAAGATGAGGCAGAAAGATTAGAAGACCACATCCTGGGAGAATGCAGGCCTAGTAAAAATGATGACCACAGACAGAACACTGAGGAATATCAGCCACAGGAAGAGAAAGAAAGACCACAAAGGATGCTGAGAAGAAATGGTGTCAACAAACTGCAGTGATAATATGAGGGTATGAAATTAATCATAGAAGTTTTCCTGCTGTGTGTGACTGTATCTAGGAATAAACAGATAGACCAGAAGAGTATGAGAAGAAGGGTACCTTGACTCGGGCAAGGGAAACATGCACAATAAACATTGCATGTTCTTGATGGAAGCTAACATAAGGGATTTTGGAATAATTTTTAAAAGGATTGATAAATTTTGAGGAATTAACATTTAATGGAGGTCTTTGGATGTCAGTCTAAAGTAGAGGTTCTCAAGATTGGATCATTTGCCTCCCATGGGATATCTGACAATGTCTATAGAAATTGGTCTGTAGAAATTTGGTTGTCACAATTGGGCAGAGAGGACATGCTACTGGCCCCTAGAGGCCAGGGATGCTGTTGACATCCTGCAACGTACAGGACAGCCCTCGCGACAAAGAATTACTCCTCAATTAATGTTAAAGGTAAAAGGATGAAGGCCTGGATGAGGGTGTCAGCCACAGCAATGAAGATGAGCAGTTGTCCACAGTGTATGCTAGGGAAAGGAGAATGAAGAAGCCTTGGCATTTCTAGAGAGACAGTGAGTTTTCAGGTGCAGAGCCATGGGAATTAGAGGCAAATATAAGTACTTGAAGAGGAAATATAAGTGTGGATTGATTATCTTCTTGGGGGAATAAATGCAGAAGATTGGGATCTAAGCCAGACCCTTTGGTATTGCTCACAATGAAAAATTAAGAGGAACAAAAGACATCCTTGTCATTTGTTCTTCTTTGCTCTCACAAGGAACAGTTAAATCTGAGCTTGCAGAAAACTTAAGAAACTATCTAGACAAGCTTGAGATGAGGAAACTGAAAGCAATTTGGGGTAGAACTAGAACCAGAATCTAGGTCTCCTGATTCTCAGATTACTGCTCTTCACAGAGAAAAGAACAGTCAGGAGAAATGTTGTAAATGGTGTTGTACGGTGTCACATTCTGTGCTCCTCGAGACATGGCTGAGTTCTCCACTTACCAGGGAGACATGAAATGACTCTTCTGTAGTTGCTCAGTAGATTTTCAATTGTGTCTGCTAACTGCTCCGCTGTTATACCACACTGTGACCAGGCAGAGGTCTTTGTTGATAGCATCAAATGTTAAATCTTCTACAGTCCTATTACATTCTAGCAGGGCTCATGAGGAAAGTATAACCAGAAATGTCAAAGGTCCAGGCTGGAAATGGCAAGTATGTTCGCATCCATACTGTCATTTCCCGTACATAGGAGGCTGCTGTGGTTTGAATAGTGTACTCTCCAAAACTCATGTTGAAATTGAGTTGCCATTGTAACAGTATTAAGAAGATTTAAGAGGTGTTTAGGTTATGAGGGCTCTTCCCTCATGAATAGACTAATGCCATTATCCTGGCAATGGTTTTGTTATCGTGGGAGTGTGTTCACTCCTTCTTGCAATCTCTCTCTCTCTATCTTGCCCTGTGTCTGTCTCTGTCTCTTTCTCTCTGCCCTTCCACTATGTGATGCCTTCCACCGTGTTATGATGCAGCAAGAAGGCCCTTTCAAGATGCCAGCCTCTTGATCTTGGACTTCCAGCCTCCAGAACTATGAGTCAATAAATTATCATTCATTATTAATTACCCAGCCTGTGGGATTCTGTTATAGTAGCACGAAATGGGCTGAAACAGAAATATAGCTACTTAATCATGGCACTATCTTGCACTGAACTTCACAATCCTTCTTAACACAAGGTTCTGGACATCCACCACCAGTTGACAGAACAGACATGAGGGTAAACACCCATTTACAATCATGGCATTATCTCCATTTCATTCTGTGTGTAGTTGCAGATTAAAGATCCAAGTGGTGATTTCTACCCAACATGAATCTTTCAGTTATCACTCCCTTTACTTGCTGCTCTTCTCCGTGGGTTTGTCTCAACCTGAAAACTCTAAACATAGTCTATGCATGTATTTATTTTAAGCATATCCCAACTCTCTCTTTATTGTTATTGACAGTCTAGGAGTGCCCTAGCTCAGTAAACAGGAAGATTTATTTTTATATCCCTTGTATAACACTTGATCCAGTACTGGATGCAAATAGTTATTTGCTAGACATGATTCTTTTTGTTATGATAAACTATGATCCTTAGATATAGGAAAAAACTGATACTGCTTTGGTAATAGCTTGATTATATTCTAAAGGATTCCTTTTACTATTGATAAAAATAATTCATTTATGGTGTGTCCAATATCACACCATTTAATCCCCTGATGTTTTGATATTAGGAATGCTTTCAAATGGGGTCACCAAGATAATCTGTGGACTTTGTCAGATGAGGTTACAGTATTAATGTTAGACTTAAACAGAGCTATGTGGCCAAAAGATAAAGTGTGGTATCCTGGTGGAAAGGCTGAAGTTGGCAAGGTGTTATAATATTTCTGATCACAGCTTCAGTAAGCAAGCCACAATAGCAGAAAAATAAACTCTCACAATTGCTATGAGTTTATAAAAACATTTAGCATTTCCACGGTGAAAGAACAGGGTAGAGCAGTGTTCCCTCCTCTCTCACCTCTATCTTTCTCACACCTTGGACAAAGAGAGTCACAAGGATGTAGCTAAACTATTCAATTCTTTAATTTTTTTTGGTGGGTTTCTCAATTGCCACACACATTTCCTCTTCTCAAACTGCAATCTATTGTTAAAATGTGAATTATGAGGCCTTGATTCCTTTCCCCTCTATTCGTCCTTTCTGGCAGGTAGGTGGAAACGAACCTGGGGATGGATCCCTTACGTTCAAAGAGGGCACCAGTCAGAACTTAAGTGTTGCTACTTGTGCTATTCTCTCTTTTTCTTTTATGAGCGGAAGGGTCACTTATTCCTATGTGGTCACCACGATCCATTACATTACCAAAGGAAAGTTTTCTTTTCTCTGTTTGGGTTTCGTTCAAAGCTATCCATTTAGGCTCGTCCTGTCAGTGAGCTGCTGTGCTTGAGCAGTGCTTGGTCTGTATTTATAGACTTGAAAGTTTCTCTTTTTGGCTTTGTCTCCTGCACTTCAAGGAATCGATGCAATGTGTTGCCATGGCAGTTTTCCTTGATGGTTGTATTAATAAAGTGACCTCTGCCTTCACCCTCTGAAACGAGCCCAGGAGTGCTGCAGGAAAGATGTTCCAAATTGTGCCCATCCTTTTCAAAGAAACGTCAAAGAGTGAATAACCTCCACCAAACAGGCTAATAACAAAGGTATGTGTGCTACATTCAGGTCTGATTTAGGCATTTCAGAGTTTGTGGCAGGGAGCTGAAGAGCTCTGATTATGACCCATTTATGCAGCCTTTGCGGCTATTTTACCAAGTTGTGAGATGGGAGATACAAAACTGAAGCCACAGGTTAGCTCCTGGGGTATGGAAGAAACTTTACAGACTGTTATCTAATCACCTTTTTTTTTTCTGGAAGTTAGGTATGCTAACTGCTTCCCCCCTTTTTCCCTCACTTATGGTCTGGCCATGAGAGGTGGCATGCTGCGGAGAAAAAAACATCGGCTAAGAGTCAGAAAACCTGAGTCCTAGTGCTACCTAGCGGGCCCTCTGCTGTCAAGGCCTCAGACACATCATGAAACCACACAGTGACAGCCGTCCCTGCAGCCCTCCCTCATCCAGCCAGGCCCTGCTCGGGACAGGGGCGATTGTGACGAGCCAGATGGACAACGGAGCTGCACAGGTGGCGGGAGGGGCCTTGCATTCTAATGACACCTACAAGTTAGGGGGAGGGTTTGAAGTTGGTATTTCTGAAGTTGTTGCGAGTTTTATGATTTTCATGAATATTTTTAGTGGAAACTGTAGCATTTTAAAGGCAAAGAGTTAGGGATCTCTCCTCTTTTTGACCAAATACACGATGTCTGTTGGCCTGCTGTAATACTGAGTCCTTGGTGGTGACTCGGGTGACTGTTTCTGTTTGATCTGTTTTGCCTGCCTGTCTTAGCTGGTGCCCCGTGGAACAAGGACAATTCTTCCCTTCATGTGTACTAAAAGTATGAGGTGGTATGCAGAGAATTAGGTGCAGATCTTGTGATTCAAGTCCCCACCTCTGTGGTTAATGGGCTGCGTGAACTTGGGGAAATCACTGAACCTCGCTGTGCCTCTCTTTCCTCACTTCTAAAGCAGGGATAATAGCATTTGTCCTGTTTACCCACCTCGCAGTTGTTGGGAGCCTCAAGATGAATTATGTGGAGGTGCTCTCAAAAAATATAAAATACAACCTAAGTATATTTGTTAAAGTTCAATTTCTTCCTCAATCCCCCCAGTGCTAGAAGCTCAGGGTGGAAGAGTGAGGCGCTAATTCCAATCTCTGCTAGAATAATGAATTCATCACTACCTATCCAATTCAAGGTGCTTGAAGTGAAAAAGGAAGCAATGCCCTCCCTCAAAGACAGCATCCGTGCGTCTTCTGTGGATATGAATCTTGAGCGAGCGCGGGGTCGAAACAGTTCTCGTATATTTGTATTCAGCTGCTGTGTACTCCGCAAAGCCTGCAGGGTCAGCCTCGAGTGGTAGCGCCCATTTCCTCGAAGGTGGCTTTCATATTCTCATTCAATGTGCATTCTCTCGTATCAATCAGAGCACATGATAACGAGTGTTTCCCGAGTAGCAGGGAGCGGCTGAGCTGGAGACCATCGACCTCCTTCCACGGCTCCGTAGCCCATCTTCTGCCCTTTGCACTGTCGAAGGTGGGGGGAGGCAGGTACAGATGCAAACGGTAGACTGAAACCTGCGGGCTATCATATGGAAACACCCCTATTTTCCTGCTCTTGACTTACACTCCTGTCTGTCTGTACTCATCTGGGGACAGTGGTACTTTTGGCAAGACCCCATGTGACAGCATCCAGACTACCTGGTTTCAGCATATTGAGACCAAAGAGCAGAGCTGAAGGGACCGCAGGGATCACTGTGGAAGCTGTTGGGTGGGTGGTCAATCAATCACATATGGGTAATCAAGTGCAACGTCTATGTAATCTGACTTTAGGGAGCAGCCATTCTATTCTTATTCATCTAGTATCAAAGCACCTATTATGGGAGTGATACTTTCTCCTTTCCAAGCAAAGAAAAAACTGCTTAAAGCATCATTACAAAGCCCCATTCATCTCAAAAGAGGCTGTAACTATGGTCTGCAATATCCCAGCTAGTGTGAAAGAGGTGACAGGTGACTCTAATACAGGAGCACGAGACACTCCTAAAGTTTTTGGCTTTTGCAACCTGAAAAAAAAATGCCTCTGCTGATGTTGAGAAAGAATTAATTCACTAAGAATACTACAAGCTGAAGGCTGGGCACCTCTCCCAAAGTGATCATTAATGATGTATTGAAATCCTATTTAGGTCAACACCTTCAGAAACAGATACAGGCAAGGTGCTCATAAAAATGGTGCTGCGAAATCACAGAGTTTCTCACCAGGTATCAGAAAATGCACTTGTCTAGTTTAATAAAAGGTATGACCTCTACTCTTAGCTCAAGGTGAAAGATGGCATTCATGGGGAGGCATATTCACATACAATGTCAACACACATCAGGGTAAAAACCATTGTTTCAAAGTACATGACATTATGTCAGGAGGAAAAGCAGATACAAAATGTTTATCCAGTATGATCTCCATAAGTACAGACATGTGCCTCTACATATACCTATATAATAATATAAACCTGGGAAAAAGACTGGAATAAATTATACCAAAATGTGACCAGTGTCTCTGGCACTGAAGAGATGCTCAGTAAATATTTGTTAAACAAGTAAATAAAATCTGTCTTTTGTTTTCTGCCTCTTTCTAAATAATGGATATATATCTATTATTAGTAGCTAGCGAGCTGGCTACATAGGAAAGTAGATGGAGATAGATACAGATGGACACAAAGTTCATAGGCCGGAGAATGGGAAGTGGAAGGGATTTTTCCTGAATGGCTTAATTTTATTGATAGTTTCCGGAAAGTAGGAGATAAAGCTATCTGCTGAGCGTGAGGAGGCAGAGGTGAGGTAGATCTTGAAGGGAGATCTTGCAGGGAGGGGTGAAATATTTGGCAGAGAATGGAAGAGGAAGCTGAGCAGGAACACATGGAAAAATTGCTGAGCAGCTTTGACACTCCAGCTCAAGTTGAAAACCATGATTTGTCACAAGGTCCCATACAGGATTTTATAATGGAAAAAGTTAACGGGAAGAGAATGGTGACCTGTGTTGAGGCTTCTTCCTCCAATGATGTAATGCACACCTAAGTAAGGGGTAGAGAGGTGAGGAGAAGCAGCAAGGACAGACAGTGTTTTGAAATAAGAGATCAGAACCATTCCCTTTATTTTTCTTTAAGCAAATGCATTATGGTCTGGGCATCGTGAGTAACATAAAGGTGAAAAAGATATGGCCCTGAAGCCCTGATGGATCTTAGCAACTTTTTTTTTTGATTGAGGAGGCCATTAGTTAACTTCGGAACACAGGCTGAAGGAAAATCCAGACAGAGCGGTTCTACGGGGGAGCGTGACGGAGGTGAGAGACCCTTACGGGGACACAGCAGAACACAAGTACGAAGACCGGTGTTCTTTGAGATGATGCGGGAACTGTGAAAGGCAATCCATCCAGCCCCATGCAGTGCTTAAGACAAATTTGTACAACATCCCCCATTCTGGCTAGGAGGTAGAGAAATACTACAGGCCTTTGATATCTGGTATTAAGAAAGGCAAGTATCTGGGGCTGAAAGGAGATAATTGTGTCATTAATTCAAATGAATGGTTTTTTTTTAAAGACAGAATTTCAATGCCTTTGAGTACTTTGTAAAGCTAAAATATAATTTGAGGTTCCTGTTTGTCAAGCTATAGCCAAATGTCTCCTTAGAGACTTAATTTTTCCTATATATACTTGGCAGGAGTGTTCTAAATATGGTCTAAGCCCTCTTAGGATTTTTAAACAGCAGGGATATTTAAGTGTGAAAAATAGCTACTGAAATCACACAGCAGTAACTTTTCTTAATGATTTTTTTTTTCCTGGGAATCACTGCAATTCACTCTTGTCTGCTGTGGCCTTGCTGTCACCACAACCACCTCCTGACAATGTCAAACCAAGTCTTGGGAGGTGATTTTATAATGTCAGGATGAAACAAAGCCATTTCCCTGTTAATGCCAATGTCAAGGCAAAACGAATTGGTGTCAATAAATTCAAGGTGAAGAAAACAACATTATGGAATCACGAGAATGTGCAAAATGATGACAGGAGTCATTTAGGGATGCCTGACTCCAAGTAAAAATGACTGCTAATTTTCAAAAATGTATTTGCTACTGTACTGGGAACCAAACATTTAAATTTTCTAAAATACCTTAGCGAGGTTAAACAAGGACAAAGAAGTTACAATTATAGACAAATCATAAGCATACATTTTCAATAAAGTTGATGCTGATTATTGCAACTCACATTGTCCTTTCCTATTTACAAATTCTCGAGACACTCAAAATTTGAACCACAAAGTTTAGTACATAATTGTTTACAGGGGTGGTGTCTAAAAATATGGGTTTAGATAGTGACATCACCACTCGTGGCTCTGCAGCCTGAATTTCTGAGCCTCTATTTCTTCATCTGTAAAAGAGCCCATTTCACAGGCTGCTGTGAACGTGAGAGACCATTGAACCCAGTGATTATTATTCAGCGACTTGTAAGTGCCGGGCACTGCTCAAAGTCCCACGGTAAAGACAGACGGTCAGACTCACAGCGATGGTGTTAACTAATACGGGTTCACGTATTAGATAACGAAACTTCACACAGTCTATACCCCTGTGTCTTCTAGTTCATTTTTATCATTAGTAATTTCTAGCTTAATAAATACTTGTCAATTTGAAAAAAAATCATCTTTCGCTTTTACAATTCCTTAGATGAAAAAAACACAACTGCTTACCTGTTGAAAAGAGGATCTGTTTGTTCATTTTCTTTAATGATGAGAAAAACAAAAGCCTTTATTTAAGAAAAAGTTTAAGTAAAGGCAGGGATTTTAGACAAGCTCATGAGCAATGTCAAGTAATTATGCGCAGCACGACTTTTATAACACTAAACTTTAAACATGAGGCAGAAGGAAGAGGGACTCAGAGTCCTTTCCTAATGTCCAAAGGAAGCCTTTGTTAATTGGTAAAAAGAAAAGAGGGTTTGAGTAAGAACAAATCCATTTAGTGGGTCACCTAAACAGGGGGAAATAAAGTCATTGCAGACATGCAGAAGGGCATTTTACAGCTTTCCTGAGAAGAGCAAGGCTGTTTTGTCTCAGGAGAGACGCGAGCTGCTGAGACGAAAATCAGAGTCTGGCAAGAAATGTGTGGAGGCCGCACCTTTGGGGACTTTCAGATCCAGCAGCAGAAAGGAAGAAATTTATGAATTGGTTTGGACACGATTGGCAGGCCGTGCACATGATTTAAAACACATTGAAAAGATGCTAGAGCTTCTCTGTGAAGCAGACTAAGACATACCCGGGTTAGATTAAGCAGCGATGAATAAGATTTGGGTGGACTCCTTAAAGGGTAATCACATGACATGCTTTTAAAATATCTTATCCTAACACATTTCACTTTCCTCGACATTTCTTATTCTATTTTTTGAATATATGTGCTTTTATATGACTGAGGAGTTATTCTAGAATAAAAGCTCCATGAAGATAAGGATTTTGACTATTTTGTTCGTAGCTGTATATGCAATGCCTAGAACAGTGCTTGGTAACAGACTGTACTCAATGAATATGAGTATTTTTGAGTAAATGAATAGATGAATTTTATAGCAAAAGATCATATATTCCATATCCATTGTGTCCTTTCTACTTATAAAATACCATCCCGACCCTATCTCCCCTGAATTAAATTACACAGAAATGCTGTAGCCAGATTTAGTTTCCTCACAAAGTGTTTCCACAATACTTCTCACTTGTTCTGTCACTTATAACTTCTGTGGCTCCCACTGCTAACTGGAAAACACTGTCGTCAGAGTCTCCCAGAAAGTGATCAGACTCTCTCCGTCATGTGCTTTTATGCGCAACATAACCTTTCTATTCCTGGCTAATATACTTACTTGCGCACACACACACACGTGCAATTAAAATTAACAAGTTATAATTAAAAGGCCAGAAAATTTTACTTATCTCACTGAATATTTCCAATAATCTGGCAGATAGGTATTATTATGACTATTTCCATTTTATGGGAGACCTGTGGATCTTACTCAAGCTCTGCCAGTGGCTGAGCAGCAGAGGCGGGACTAGCACTGAGGTCTTCCTGACCTCAAAGCACCGTCCATGCTGCCCTCCTGTCCCGGGACTGCCGCTCGCTCGCCCCTGAGTCGTGTCTCTGCTCCTGATCCGTCCTTCCCTGAACTCTCCACCCATCCTTTAAGGTCCTGCTCATGGAGAACCCCCACCATGAAGATCTGTTTCTTTGTTTCAGCCTTCAGATGCTGTCCTGCCTTTGACGCCTTACGGAAGATGATCTAGACACAGATACAGACGTAGATAAAAATGTAGATAGAATTTGAACAGCCTGTATTGAAATCTTGGTTCCACCAAATGCTAGCTGGGTGATCTCGTGGGAATCATCTGACCTTTCTTTGTTTCATTCATCAAACAGAGATAATTTAATACCTGATAGCCACCTCATAGCATGGTTATGCAAATCAAATGAGTTAATACATATCACTCAATGAGAACAATGCCTGGCAGAAAGTCTTTCAGTAAATGGGAAGCTTCGTTTGACTCTTCAAAACCTACAATATGACACTCCTTTTTCATGTGCATTTCTTGTCTTCTCAACTAAAATACAAGCATTCTGAGGGCAGGCCATTGTCTTGTACCTCTTCTCATTGTCCACCCTGAACAGCATGGAGCTTGGCACAAAGTGGGCCACCTGTCACCATTATTCCTTGAGGGTAGTCGACCCCTCTTTTACCTTTGTATGCTCAGAAATCTCTTTTATCTTTGAATCCTAAGCATCTTTTTTTTTTTCTGGCACATAACAGGGAGATCTTCAGTGATTTTTTTTTCCAGTGATGATTTTTCAAGCAGCTTCTGCATTTCTAAGGTCATGGAAGAATTCAATCATTCCTGAGAATAAACGGGAAATAATCTGAGTTTTCATTACTGCCTCCAAGTAGTGGTTTCAGAAAAGTCCCTTCTCTAGCAGTATTTAAAACCTTTTGCTCCTGTTTCTTGTGCTGCGGTGAGGCGAGCAGGGGAGAGAGAGGCAGAGAGGACAGGGAAGGAGGAGAAATGTGGGGTCGGCCTGACTGGGAAAGAAAGGCTACAAAACCCACTGAGAGGCGCGGTGCCTGTCCTTCCCAGTGGGTGTTTCCAGCTCCGTGTGTTTGGGGGTAGGGATCACTTTTAAAATTTAAAACCTTCAAGGTCTTAAACTAACACTGTATCTTGGATTCAGGTGCTTCTTCTTCCTCTTCTTTTTTTTTTTTTTTTTGAGACAGGATATCACTCTGATATCTTGGCTAGAGAGCAGAGGCATCACCAGAGCTCACAGCAACCACACACTGCTGGGCTCCAGTGATCCTCCTGCCTCAGCCTCCTTCGTAGTTGGGACTACAGGTGTACACCACCATGCCTAATTTTTTAATGTAGAGACAGGGTCTCCATATGTTGCTCAGACTGGTCTCGAACTCCTGGGCTCAAGTCATCCTCCTGCCTTGGCCTCCCAAAGTGCTAAGATTGCAGGCGTGAGCCACTGTGCCCAGGGGATTTAGCTTCTATGTAGGCTATTTTACTCCAAGGATCAGAACAATGAATGAATCTCATATATGCCCCATAAAAAATGCAGAAGGATGGGAAGCAGATCTCCCACCTATTGCACTCCCCAAATTACCATTCAGATTTATCCTGAGGCCAAAGCTAAGACCCTGCGTGAACAAACATTTTTCTTGTCACTGGATATGTCGCTGCTTGGTATGCTGTGATCCCACTGGGATCACTTTATCTGGTTTTATCTTCGAGGGTTTAATTGTTTTGTACTAGTTGTTCCATGCAGGCCTCTTGGTTAATCTAAAGTTCTTTGCTTCCATTCACCCTGTATTCCCTGAGTTCCTGCTCCTGCCATTGCTGCCTTAGACCCTATGTATGTGTCCAGGTTACTCATTTCCACGAGGGGCTTGTTTTGTGCACCAGGTTCCCCTAACTAGTCGAAACTTTTGAACATCACTCCAGCCTGTTAGGATCTGTTTCAGGCAGGTCTCTGACTTGTTTTATCAGGCAATTCCTTTGTGCTAATGATGTTACTGATTATAAATCTGTATGCTTGTCAAATCTACCTATGAAATTTAAATGCTCTACTCTAAAGGCTAAGCTATGGCCGGCCTGGCTTTAGCAAAACAAAGCAAGGTAGTTTATCCACAGACTGAAAAAAAAAAAAAAAAAAAAGAAAGAAAGAAAAAAAAGATTCACAAGGGGAGAGGGAGGGTTACAGAGGTTTTTTTCTTCGAGTGTGTAAAGCCGATAACCTTGTTTATGTTAGGTAGAGGGGAAGAAACACGTAACTCAAAGGATATTGAATTGAGGGTAAGACTGTTATTTCAGACTTGAATATTGAAGCCTTTACCCTAATTGCTTTGATTTTTAGAAAATGGTTATTAGCAGCCTCCTTTCTTTATAGTCTAGGAAAGAGTATATATTTTCAAAATAACCCAAATCTCCCAAATCCACCAAAATAAAAATGTATCTAAAAATACATACATTGTGTTTTCCTGGATTGTGGGCATTTGCCAATTTTTAGGGTCAACAATGGTATGAAGAAGGAATAAAACTATAATTCAGTAAACATTTGGAAGTGACTCCTGAAGACATAATCGGACAATATAAATGTCTTGTATAGACCAGTTTGCTAACTGTTTTTAAAATATCTTGCGAAACACAAATACATTTTGGTTCTTGACGATTTTCTGATGAGAACTCTTATACTTTCTTTTGATCTAATGCTCAAATAGCTAAAAAATACTTTAATTAATATAGATTATTCATTTGCTATTTTAAATTAATCAATTTCATTCTCTGGGAACATGTGGAAAAAAAAGCAAAGGGACCACAGATTGAAATTGTGTCTTGTTTTTTCTAGCATTACATAACTAATAAGATGAAAATTTATGACAAAAATTCAGTCAGTAGAGAAGAATCATCCCAAATTTCATGATAAATGAATTTTTATGACCAAGTGATAAACTATGTGATATTGATTTAGTTCACAATGCTAACATCAATAGATCCTTAACTGTATTGTCAAGAGCAATAAAGTAAGAATAATGGGAAAAGACTGGATGACCACATGAAAAAGTAAAGGATTTCCAGTGATTTCCAGGCTTCATCAGTTAATTTCCTAGGAAGCAGAAAACGAATTCATGTTGATGATATGTACCTGCCTAATGACATCAAAATGCCTGATCAATGCATGCTAACCAGGCTGAGAATCTAGCTGGGAACATTCCTAATTGGAAACTAGTCAAGGCACAATGAAAACCTGAACTGGCATGAGAGAAAGGGAGGGGAGAAATCTAATTTCCTGGTTTATTTGCTGATGGATCTAAGAGACAGTTGGAGATAACCTGGTATAGTTTATCTTTTCCCCACTCTTCAGGAGAAAGAGTGGGGTTGTGGCGTTATACGGATTTAGAGTCACTCCTTGGCTCTTTAACTCACTAGCTGTGGGGCTTGGCTTCCACACCTGTGAAACAGGCAGAGCATGTCTTTACCTAGTATGGAAGTTTTAAATATGAGAATAGATACCAACAAGTAGAAAGCTTACCAATAAATGGTAATTATTTTGATTATAGAGAGGTCTAAATGAGATGTAATTGTGTAGGAAACATATGGCAAGTAATAAGAACTTCTTAAATGTTAGTTCCTCTTCTCCTTATAAGAGATATTTAAAAAAAAAATAATTCTCTACATAGTCGCTCTTCCTATTTGGTAACTAAAAGGAAAAGCACATGTTGATATGTCATTAAATGAATCACATTTGGGGGTTCAGTTAAGCCAGAACAATAATTACAAAAGCTAATATGTATTTATTGAGTACTTGGTTTGCACCAGGCATTATCCTAAGTGCCTTTCATGCATTGATTAATTTAATCTGCTTAACAATCTTACAAGGCATGTAGTTTCTTTTTTTTTTGACACAGAGTCTCACTCTCTTGCCTGGGCTAGAGTGCCGTGGCATCAGCCTAGCTCACAGCAACCTCAAACTCCTGGGCTCAAACGATCCTCCTGCCTCAGCCTCCCAAGTAGCTGGGACTACAGGCACACGCTACCATGCCCGGCTAATTTTTTCTATTTTTAATTGTTTGGCCAATTTCTTTCTATTTTTAGTAGAGACAGGGTGTCGCTCTTGCTCAGGCTGGTTTCGAACTCCAGAGCTCAAGCAATCCTCCCGCCTCGGCCTCCCAGAGTGCTAGGATTACAGGCGTGAGCCACCGCGCCCGGCCCAAGGCATGTACTTTCATCCTAACTGTTTCATAGTTGAAGAAACCAAGGCTCAAGGAAGGCAAATGGCCTGTCTAAGGTCGCACAGGTAGTGGGTGGCAGAGCTTGGGATCGCACCGCGTTCTGTGGGCTTCATCACTTGCTATTTTGCCTGATTGCCACGCTCTAGGTCCACACGCCGGAATGCCGTGAACGCTATGACTTTTGTCCCTCTGGTTTTTCCTCCATTAAACAGAAATTGGTAGAAAATATTATTACAAGGCATCCATGTGGGGAGGGCAATAAAAAACAGAAAAAGCACATTTCTATTGCAGACCACCTCACAATTTAGATTTCTCTGCAGAGACAGGCACAGACCACAAGTCCTGAATCCATCCATCTTCATTTCCTGTTTTGCTCCCAACAGAGTCCAAGCCTCTAATACCCCTTACCTGGACTGCTGTAGTCTTATTAGTTCCGATCTTGCCCTCTCCTTCTTGCCTCCCTTAAAATCCACTGTCTAGGGAGGATTCAGAGTTATTTTTTTAATTTAAACCCCTGACATCATGGCAGTTCTCTGCTTCTCGGCCGGTGCACTTGGAATAGAATTACACTTTTAGTCCTGGACTTCAAGAACCGGGGAGCCGGTGCCTGTCCCCTCTCCTCCTCTCTTACCACCACCCTCCAGCCACACTTGCTTCCTTCCATTTTTTGAACCGGATGAACTCCTCCTGCCTTCCAGTTTTTGCAGGAGGTATTTCCTCTGCCTGGAAATATTTTCCTCCAGGACTTTCCACGGTGGGCTCTTCCTTATCCCTTGGGTCTCAGCTGAAGTATTGTCTTCTCAGAAAGGCTTTTGCTGACAAAGCAGTCTACAGTGGTCGACAGTGGCCCACTGTTATTCCTTTTCTTGTTTTGCTTCTGCCTCCCCCCAGTATGTGAGCTCCTGGAGAGCAAGCTCTATGTCTGTCTTCCTACCACAGTGGCTAGCACAGAAATTCATGCTCAATACACATTCATTGAATACACTGAAGGCTTCTGTGGCTTGTTTCACCCAGCATGCATCCTTTAAGGGCCTAAAAATAGGGCAGGGAGAATGGATTTTGTAGAGGCTCTCCTGGCTGGGATGGATTTTAATTGCTCTTCTATCCCAGGATTAGATAAACTCTTCTGACCTTCTGGGCTTGAAGACCCGATGATAACTGCAGAACGCAATTAGCACCCCAGTGCACTGGGCTGCCAGACCCTCCAGAGTTAAATATCATAGGATGTGTCTCAGCAGTGTTGTTTCATGCAGCCTCGCTCCAGGGGAACATTATGCACTTGGCAATCCAGCAGGAAAGTACCCTCAGAGAAAGGATCATTCCTCGTGATGAATGGACAGTTTCCAGCATCGGTTTCCACAGCTCGGCTACCTCCTAATTTCTAGTCTGGTATAAAAGTGAAAGCTGAAGGATGTACTGGTGTCAAAAAAATAACCTATCAAATAATTACAGCTTTTATTTCGCATAGAGCTGCCTTTTTCCTCGGCTGTGCAGCTAAGATGCTGGGAATATAAATATTCGTAAGAAGTCAATATTAAACCATGGGCCATAGAGAAATAATCTCATTTCCTAAATAGGAAACTATTGGATTTCTTTTTGAGATTTAATTGTCAAAGTTATTCCAAAGTGTAAAATCTGTCCTGCCTGGTAAAATATTATCTCTTAGTGCTCAGAAGGAAAGCTGAGCAGAAATCTGCTCACCTCTTTCTGAGAAAAAGAGCAGAGGGGCGATGTCATGGTAAATGAGGCTGCTAATGACCCAAGCGTGAACTGTCAGCATGGCACTGCGCGGGGGCATGGCTTAGTCGCGTGGCACTGGGCGTGAGCTGCGTTTCATGAAGCTCATGACAGGAACCAGGACCAACCATCTGTGCCTCTGAAACTCTGCCCCTGATGAAATGGGCCTCAGCCTGCACGCTCATTGCACCAAGAACCGTTTTTAAAAGTTTTCTTGTCCTGACAAAGCAAATTGTTTTCTACTCTCAATGTTCTAAAAAAATGGAAAAGAAGAAAGAGAGAAACAATAATTTAAAAAAAGAGCCACAATTGTACTTCCGCTTCCTAAGTTTATTTGCACTCCCTGAGTGTTGAGGAGGGGGAATACTGACTTGTGACAGAAAATCCCCCACTGGAAAATCCACAAGCAAATAATTTGCTCCAGGAGTACCGGGCTGGCTCCATCTTCAGATGCTGCTGTGAACACTTTGCTTAACGTTCCAAAACTGTGCATTGGAACAGCTCCTTTGTGCAACGTTCTAGGTTAACGTGCTCTATTCCAAAGGTGTTTTAACAAACTCCCCCCTGCTGGCTTCCTGCCAGCATCACTGCATAATGGATTTTGTCAGGAGAAACTGGTGGTGATGCTGCTAAGCCCTGCCCACACCTGTAAAGAATCATTAATCTTGACTGCAAATAATTCCAAATGAATTGACTGAATAGAAATGACTCCAAAATGAAAACATAGGGATTTTTTTGTTTTCCTGTTGGCAACTTCTTATTTTCTACTTCTGCCTTGTTCCCTCCCCCACCTTTTCTTTCCTTTCCTTAGGCTGACATCTCTGTATACTGGCAAGGGTATTTTCAAAGACTCTCCAACAGCTGTGAATGCAGAGAATGGGACCTTCAGAAAGTATGTTCTATTTTGAGGCTGAACAAATAGCATAACCTGAAGCTAGTGGCCTCTATGTTAGGAAAACAAAACACAACACAACCTGGGTTTTACGAAGGATATATGAATAAAGTTATCCTAGGTTTAAGACTCAAATCAAATTAAATGCAATTTCTATATCTCTCTTTTTCAACAGTATGCTTATAAATCTTTGCAAAGTTACAGAAGAAGAAAGCAATGAACTACTTTAACTTTTTTCTCTTTGATACATTTCAGGTAATAATAGATAGTGTGAAACAATGCTATATCAAAATCCAATAATGACATTTTTCAGAGGGAAAAGAAAATAATAAAAATAAAATAAACTCAATAATATGCATTGAAAATTACTTTAAAACAACATTTGTTCAACTTCCTAAACTGGTTTGATCCCTTCTGAGACTGTAGGAAGTAGAAGAAAAGTAGACAAATATTAAATTACATTCCTTACCAGGGAATAAAATTTCCAATTTGAAAATAAGATTTACATCCAACAAATAGGATTCCACATATAGGAAAACCATAGAAATTGGCATAATAAATTTAGCCCAGCAGGCTTTGGCATGCAAACTGTTATGCAAGGGCCCGTCATGTGGACAACAGCAACTATGGTAATACGGTGATGGCAATTAATGGCAAGACTGTATGTTTCTTCTCTTCGTCATTTTTTCCTCCTGAATTGTTCAGCTTCAAAAAGGCCATCAGGCTAATTTTTCAGTAATTGTTTCATGAATATAGTTAATATGTGAATTAACTGAATTTGCAGGACTTTAAAAAGGAAGCAGTGGCCACTTTACTCATTTCTGTCCATGTCACAAATGATACCTATTTTTTAGTTTTAAGCCAGATGGTCAATGAAGCCAGTGACCTCAATAATAGCCAATGTAATTACCTACTTTATTTTCACTGAAATTGAAACTTCATTGCAAATAATTTTGCCTCTCAGTTTATTTATGGTGAAAAGTGCTTTTTACCTTTTGAACTTTAAGACTACTGGGCTGAATATGATGGTTAGAGATCTCCTTTAATCGCTTCTAATGGCTTCAGAGTAGGCTGAAGTTAAATTTAAAATGATACAGAGTTCTTTGCTTCCCCCTGAGTGGCAGTCCCTGATTTTAGAAGGTTGCCACTGGAGTGGTTTAACAGTGGACACAATGCGTCATCCCCATTAATCTGACTAATAGATTGAAAGTAAGAGGATTTTGAACCAGCTTCTTATTGTTCTGTGTGTTTTAATATTTGACATTAGTCATATGATGAGTAACACTACCAAACTTTTAGAGGAGAACATGTTGGAATTGAATGTATCTGTACATGGGCTGTTAGAGCAAATGAAATCAAATTTTAATGGGAAACAGCCTTTTTCTCTAATATTATGAATAAAAACATACCATCCTGAGGATGGGCTTATTTTTTAATATCTCTAAGAATTCTGGGATACATACATTAAAAAAAAATCTTCAGAAAGATTTCTTTGCAGTGCTTATAACACAAAAAGCCAAAAAATTAATGTTCTGCTTCTTAGATATTATGGTAAAGTATTAGATCCATAATTTTCTAATACATTAGGAGGCAAACACATCCTCACACTACAAACTCATAAGTCTACTGTTATAAATAATTTATTTTGGTGGCTTATGTATGATTCAAACTACAATATTTATAAAAGAATGTTGCAATTTTCTTGTTAAAAATAAAAAATAAATTATTAAAGAAAAAAATGAATAGCATTTTCTAGATCACTCAAAAAACAAACGCCAAATCTATTTGTCTTGGAACATTGCATGAATATCTGATAGACATATGTATGTTACAATTAAGCATGATATTAAACAATATTCCCAAATCCTATATTAATTGAGCATAATAACACAATCAACATAACCGTGTGGGGTAGTGCTTGTATCTTTATATGTCTACAACACTGAGCACAGGGCTATGCACTTGGGTAAATGTGAAAAATGCAAATGGAATTCTAATGCATCGCTTCCAGACTTTTCCATCTATGTGCTGCTCTTTATAGTTGAAGTATTGGATTGGGGATTTAGTATCAAAAGAACCAGAAATTCATACTAGAAAATAAGCTGAGCAATGGGTATATGGCATTTCCTTCCAATTTGAGTGAGGCCTACTGGCCTTTATTTATCTCCAAGAATGCTTTCCTAATGAAGGAGAAAGGATTGGAACTACCCTATGTGTATGCACCCAATGCAGCACAAAAAGGATTACATTGGCCAGGCAAGCTTGAGGTTTGGAATTTGTATTTTCTTCAAATAATACAACTTTAGATGTGCCAGTAATTAGAAGCATGATGGAACCAAAAGGAAGCCATTTCTTACATATGTGGATGGTGTTGTATGTGGCATTTCTGCAGAATTATTATTAATTCATCTGTACGTTGATTTATATGACACAATACTCCAAATGTGTAATTCCGTGGACCTAAGACCTAGCATTCCAGTACAGTCTTATGGAGCATGATTTTATGGTGGAGTCTCTGATAGCTAATGGTCCTTCAAAGCATGAATGTCATCAAACTTGGGGATTAAAGTCTTGCATCTTACTATGTAAGCAACGGTACTGCATTGCATAGCCAGACAAAGGTATCTGTAGGCCAACGTGAAATCAAATGAAACCGCTAACCCTGGGTTCCCTACTTGATGCCCAACATGTCAGTCTTCTCTGGGAGTAAAAGTGCTGTGTGGTGTCTGCAGCCACACCAAAGCCTATTCTAAAATTCAGCCTGGAGTCCCAGTGGGAGCTCTCAGAAATGCTTGGCTGCTTCACCTGAGTGAGAGTGATCCTACAATACCAGAGTCTCCAGGATTAGGCATGAACTTACAACAGACTCCAAAATCAGTCTGAGTGAGAGAGAACTTGATTACGCTATGTCCAAATCCCACTCTCTCTTCAAAAGTTTGAAAGTAGGGATATTGACATCTTCTGGGTGTGTAAGAAGCCTTCATTTTGTTAAACCCAGTTTTCAGGCTGTAAACCTTACAGTCAAGTAAGCCTGTGGCTTATCAAACCAGCCCACGGAAGGTGTCAGGGCTTCCTGTGGGTCACTCTGTCGCCTTACTGCTTACTCTAAGCAGGTCCATTCACTCCACTTAAACCACAAATAACTGCAGGATATTTTCCACTGCTCCATTTCATGGACTTTGTTTTTCATTGTTCATTCCTCTTTGCATGAAGATGGTTTTCAGTTTTTAAAATGAAATGACCTGCCTCCTACCATGATGGGGTATTGTATGATGGCCCGGGAGATATTTTTATCCCTTCTAGAAATGAGTGCATCTTTCTAAACCTCATCAGGGACTATTCCATGACATATCCCCATGTTTTCAAAAATCCTGTTTTTAGCATGTGCAGCCACTTATAATGAGCCATCTCTACTTCTCGTCATACACCCTTCCAAAAGGGATGACAGGCACAGGACATGGAGCTGAGATAGTGTGTCTGCAGCAGCTAACGATTTGATGATGAAGAGAATTCTTGCCATTCCTTGTCTACAGGGCAACAGAGGGAGCCTGACCATGTAGCACTGACATGACATCATGAAAGTCGCTACCACAATAAAGGCTCGTCCACGTATTGTTCTTGCCATGCTATCCAATGTTGTCACCTCCTTTCACAAAAATGGTTGCATGCAACAGCAGTGACTTTCCAACTCACCACAGAGCTGCAGAGTAGACTCACTCTGTAACTGCCCTGCCTGTCTGAAAACACAGGGCCCTCAAAGTGAGCCAGGTATTTATGACTTTTCACAAGCATTAACACAGCTGTTGAAGAAGACAAGCCTGCTGCTTTAGAAAAGACACATCCCTTCCCGTTTCCAGTACCCAACACTCAGGTTCACTAGGCAACTGGAAAACACTGTGAATAATGACTTTTTATTGCTTCTAAAAGTCATTGTGTAAGTGTCTGATGTCCAACAGTCTTCCTCTTTCCACCTCACTTCTTGCCCTGGCTTCCCTACAAGGCACATCACTGAGTTGCCACAGCACGGGGCTCTTTGCCCAGCACGTGAACAATGGATCTATGTTGGTGTGGGCTGGAAGGGAAGAGAGCTGGGTTCGAGCATCATTCCTTTCTCTTCTCATTTCATGACCTCGGACAATTTGTTTCACCTCTCCAAGCCTTGGTGTCCTCGTCTGTAAAATGCAGAGAGTGATGTCTTTGATTATAAGGATGTTGTAAAGGTTAAATAAGATGATGCAAACTACCTGCCATGATGATGGTGTTGGGATAGGGTTATCTCTTTTCTTATATACTATCCAGGGACTAAATAACAGCTATTTATGCATGCCCTGTCCTTCTTTGGAAGGAATTTGTGAGGTGACATGGGGTCTGCTAATTGGGTCACAGTTTGATGTTAATTTATTTGAATTTTTGTCAGGTTTGAGAAATTGGTCAGAGTGATTTTTCTTTTTTGTGAAAAGACACAGGATTTTTGGCTTGAATTGTATGATTTGAATTCTTGGAATGATAGTCCATTCTTTCGGTTAACATTCTTGGCCTGTGTGAATGTATAGGGGCTATATCTCAACAGTATTTACCCTTTTTGACAGGGTTCCTCCTCTGCACGCGTGTAGCCATTGGCCTTGTGAGCTGGGAATCCGAGTACAACTTCCTTGTTCAAAGTGTGCAAGGGTGGAATAGTTGTTGATTCTGAGAAATAAATTCACTGCACATAGAGGGCAATGAATAAATACTTGCTCCTGTTGGCAGATGATACAGTGATAGTGAGAAAGAATTGGTAACCCTTGTCAGCTGATGCTTGTTTTTATCCAGAAGGCTCTTTCTCTGTTGTGTGGTATCATCTGTGTCCATGAACACTCCCATTAATGAGTTTTGAGGGTTGTTTCTATCTCGCTGATTCCAGAAAACTGATCCTGTAGCTGGGCTGTGGTCCAAGATCAGAACTCTGCAAGCTCCTATTACCCTCCTGGCTCTAAAGGAGGGCTGAGCTTAAAGTGGGTCTATTTTGGACCCATCACAGTGAGTTTGTGCAGCATAAGGGGCAAGGAGTCAGATCTCTATCTTGATTTCATAACAGTTCTGTCATCTGCTAGTTGTTTGCTTCAAACATATTAAACTCTCTGAGTCTCAGCTTCCTCATATATTAAATGAGTATACTAGCACTTCCTTGCAGGGTTTTTGGGAGAATAAATGAAATAATATGTGTGAAATGTCCAGACACTTTGATGGCACACAATGTGTTTATTACTAGAATATTTTTTAATGTAATTTAATTTATAAAGTGTCTACGACATGGGTATATTTATTTGTAAGAGTCCAGCCAGTTTCCCTACATGGTATCTATCTTTTCAGTTTATTAAAGTCATGGCAGTTTGAAAAGAAAGACATAGTCAGCAGGAAAATCTTAAGTACATAGGAAGAAAAAAAATTGGACTGACGCTGAAGCGAAGAAACCCCCTGGGGGGCTTTGGTCATGATCTCCAGCCGTGTTTTCAAACACACTCTTCAGTGAGCAATGCACACTCTTGTAGCTAGAAACTAGGTACCTGCTGAGGGAAAGAAAAGATCCCCAGTGAACTCCTGTCTTCTCTTGAAAGGAAATGTGTTTGCAGTGTCCTTTTTGACTGTCAGTTTCTAGATGAAGTTTTAGACAGAAATCCAGGCTTTAAAGGAACATTATTTTCTGTACTGATGTTAAATTTGGAGCTAGGAACAGGCAGTGCTTTGCCTTCTTGAATAAAAAGAAGGAAAAGCCTACCTTTACCTCCAGGTTTGTTAACAAACTTGAAGTTTACTGCACCAGTTTTAAAAATAATAAAATTCTAATTTGAAATTGAACACAAGAGAGAACTCTTTGTTTTACTAAACAGAGGGTTAGTGCTGAGCATTGTTTTGAGACACTGACCTGGAGTCAGGGAAGTGAGCCACAGCGCACGCAAGATCTGCACTCTCACTCGGACAACCCAGAGGGAAGGACTCCAGAATCCTGAGCAAGGCTGGGGCTTCGGGCACCCTCTGGAATCTAGTGACCTGGTCACCTCCATAGGGCCGGGGTGGGGGCAGACCACCCTGGTCTGGTGTCAGGTACCTCCCGAGGAAAGGAAGGACTTTCAACTCCTTATCTTTAGGACATTTCCTTTCCCCATTTGTCTTGGTCCATTTTGTTTTGCTCTAAGAGAATCCCTGAGATTGGTAATTTATAAAAAAAGAGGTTTGTTTAGCTCATGGTTCTGCAGGCTGGGGTGTTCAAGGGCATGGCCCCGGATTCTGGTGAGGGTTTTCCTGCTTTGTCGTAACGTGGCGGAGAAGGTCAAAGGGGAAGTAGACGCTTGCAAAGGGAGAAAAGCCGAGGGGCACCTGGCTTTATGACAACACATTCTGGAGGGAACTAATCCATTCCTACAAGAATGACTCCCGCCTCGCTAGAGCGAGAACTCAGTCAGGACCAGGAGAACAGCACTAAGCCATTCATGAGGGATTTGCCCCCATGACCCGAACACCTCCCACTAGGCCTCGCCTCCCAGCGGCACCACATGGGATCAAATTCCAACATGCGTTTTGGCAAGGACGAACTCAAAGTGTACGTAAACCACAGGGGTACTGAATTTGAGAACTTTAAGGAATCCATATTTAGGGCTCTGTCCACCACCAGAGACTTCCCACATTCCCCTGATGGACATACATAATTAATTAATTGCTTTGTCAAATACTGCCTAAAAACCAACATTTATGACCAGGATCTCCATTTACAGGTGTACGGACCCTCATTGACAGTTGCAAATCCTTCCTAGCTCTTCATCAAGGTTCTCTACTGGCCTGTGATTACAGCAGAGTAATACTGATAACAGCTATAATTTATGGAGCTTATTGTCCACAGGTATTGTGCTCAGTAGTTTACGAGCATTCCATATATTCCCTAACACCCAGCCTATGAGGTGTAATCATAGATTTTAGAGAAGTGAAATCTTAGGTCAGAGGGGTTATACGTAATGTGTTCAACAAGACACAGTAACTGGCAGAGCCAGGATTCCAGCCACTGTTTGAGAGAGAGCTACTCAGCTAGAATGGACCTGGAATAGTTTCCAGTTTCCTTTCACAACGGGAGCCATTAGGAGATCCCTAAGTACTCTGGACAGGAATCTGCTGCTTCGCTCTGTGATTTCAAGTGTTTTGCTCCAAGTTTAGTAACCTCCTTAAAGGTACAGGCTGTATTAAACTTGTCTCGCCACTTGTACAGTACATATGATGGTGCAGGGTTCAAACAGTCAACAAGCATTTGGTTATTGACGAATCTTCAACCCAAGGTCCCTCTTCCTGCCGCTCCTTCAGAATGGTATTCTTACACTGTTTCTCTCTCCCCTGATGATTCTTCACTCAACATGTGGTTGCAATAATTAGTACATTCATGCCCAAACATAAAATAATACACTAATATAGTGTGCAGAGGTACAGCACATTTCATGTGCAAACTAAACCAAGAAAGCTGACCCCTGACAACAAGTCCTGTTGTAGCATGCTGCTAGTGACAGTCACACTTACACTATCCCTACTCTTTGGAGGTTATGTTTCCTTTCCCTTTTCACATTTTGTGTTGACACGGTTAGGGTTGCATAAGTATTAACTCTGTTCCTCAATGCCTTTTGGTTCACTATGAAAATGTAGCCTCACTTTTTCAAGGGCAGTATGATGTGGTTAAATTGTTAATCAATGCTATTTTTAAAAAATCTTCTTCAGGAATAAACAACCTTATTCCCTTCAAAGTTAGAGTCTCAATCTGAGTATCTTTCTAGCATAGGAAGAGAAATCTTAATTTTGCTATAAAATAGCACATAGCATGAACTTGCTAAGAATAGCCAGATAACCCTGTGGAAAATCTCCTGAGGAGTTTCTAAAAAAAATGAGGGAACTGAATGTATTTCTAACATATAAACCCCTAAGGGTGTCAACAGTCACCAAGCTGAAAATAGTCAAGCATCCAATAGGTCTGATGGTGACTCAATGGATTGTAACTGTCCAATCATCACTCCTGCGAAATTGGTTTATGTGCAAGTGAAAAACTCAGTCTAGTTTTTGGTCTGTTTAGGGGTCACCATAATTCAAGACCTGTCTAGCAAGTAGGCATTTTAGTATTACAGGGTAATTTTCAGGATTTAGGATGATCCTAAAATTGATGAAGAATTTCTGCTAAGGTTAGGGTGAATTTAATGGATAAAAGTTTATCATAAAGAGCTTTATTTTCCTATTTGGAAACTGTAAAACTAAATGGCACTGAATTTAGACAAAAATCTTAACATAAATTTTGCATTTACAGATGGCAATTACTATTTGAAATAACCACAAAAAAGACATAATAGGTATTAAATTGCATACATTTTTTAGACTTTCATTTTTCAGGGGGAAGCCATGACTACCACAGCTTTCCTTTAACCATGTCATTTGTTTGTAACTTGATTGCTTTCTTAAATGTGTTAATCCAGTCCCCACCATTTTCAATGACACTTTGCGGGCAGGTGCCACATCACTTACAGTTTTATTATCTTACTGTGTGCCCTTACTCTGTGACAGAAACTGGGTTAAACATTTTGATTCATTGTATTATTTAATTCTCACAGAGAATGGAGCGGGTCCAATTCTTATCTCCATTTTACATGAGCAAATTGAGGCTAAGTGAGGCCTCAATATTTTTCAGTACTAACTATTCGAGTGTGCAACAATAACAGACCTGTACTGTTAGTTGATTCTATAAGAATTTAGGGACATCAGCCTAAGTTGAAAATATTATATTTTGTTTTGTTATCTTTAAAATTCTGTCATTAGCCATAATATTCTTCTTTATACCAAGATTTTAAAAATGTACAAGTGTTAATGTATTTGAATAGTTCAGTTCAATTTTAAAAACATAACTGAACATAAACAGGAGTTTTTGACGAAAGAAGATAAAGCTATCAACCAGAACGATGCAGCCATATTTTGTGCTTTATACATACTTGCTTTTTCCCAGTCTTAGAAATAGTTCATAAAGACAAGTATGCAATGAGGAAGTTGATTTGAAAAAATGGTAATTGGGAACCTGGTAAAATATATTTCAGACCAATGCTAATCATGTGTGTCAAGATAAAGGAAATTAAGGTGGCTTAAGTTTTCAGTTCTCTTCAGAAAAATCAATTATAAAGCGGTAACGCTGCTGACACTAAACAATAAATCCCTGGATTTAGTTAACAAAAAAAGCTCGCACTTTTTGAAGGTTTGCTTTGTTATCCAGCAGAAGAAGCTCATAACATTGATTTTTGAGAAAGAGGGGGCTATTCAAATCAGGTATTTTTAAATCCAGATATATTCTTGATCTTAGCCTTTTTGCACCAGAAATCACTGACCAGCTCAAGAACATGTCTTTGTACAGCTGCCCACTCTGCAATGCTCTTGGCATTAGTACCTGAAACTCTTGACTAGGAGGAGAAAACTGGAGGCCAGCTTGCATCTCACTTGGGGTTCTGAACATCCTGAGTCAATTCATGGCTGGAGTAACTCTGAGAATGTATAATTACTAAATACGTAGTACTAGATCCTGGCTACATATTATAACCACCTACAGAGTTTTGTCAAATACAGATGCCTGGGGCCCGCCCCCAGAGAATCACACTTAACTATGCTGGAGTGGAGCCAGGGATAACTATTTCATTTCAATCTCAGTTAACCTTTATATAGTCACTGAGATGTTCACTGTCTTGTCACTTCTTAGTTTTGGATGATTTAGAATTTTGCTGTCATTCTTTCCCTTTTGTTCTCATAAAACCAATGACACAAAGGTTAAAGCCACTGAGAAAGAAAGTTTTTCAACAAGTGCAGTTCTGCTCATTGCTCTTCCAACGAGCCATCAATAATTCATAACAATTAACTGAGTTATGAGTTTCTTTTTCAATATGTTTCCAAACATGAATAGATTAAATGGTAATTGCCATCAGATTTTATGTTCTATTTCATGTGCCCAATAAAAGTTTATATTTTGGAGCTCACTTTGTATTTCCTTTTGATATATTCATAACCAAATGCAATATACCATATTAAAATATTTATTATTAACATATCAAATATTAACCACTTTTAAATTGTACGGATGAAAGAAAACAAATAGGCTACTTGTTTAAGTTTTCATGATTTTTCTTATTTTAATGTCATTTGGATGTGTAGAATACATAAAAGCTGATGAGGTGGGATACTGTATGAGTTCCTGCCCCTTATGTGAATTTTCCCAGTGTGTATGTGTGCCCTTGACTTTCTAGCCGCTGTTCCTCATGAACACAAAGTGATAAAAACCACCACCACCACCACCACCACCACAAAAAACCTTGGGCGTAGGAGTCAGCCCAGCCTCGGTTAAAATCCTCACTTATTTTCTAGTCCTCTGCGTCTCAAACTTTGACGTGCACATGAATCACCTGGAGATCTTGTGAAAATGTAGATCTGTAAATCTGGGGGTTGGCCTGAGATTCTGCATTTCTCACAAATTCCCAAGTGATATTGATGCTACTGGTTGAAGGATCACACTGTAAAGTTGCAAGGATCTACATGACTTTGTGCGGGTTACATAAGCTTCTCTAAGCCTCAGTTCATTTATCTGTAAAATGGGGATAACTCCTAATGGAGTTTATGCAGATTAAACGAGACTGTAAATGGCTTGGCATAGTGCCTGGCACATGGCAAGCACTTAATAAATAGTGCCCACTGTCATTATTACATATTAATAAGTGCTAATCTATGACTTAAAATGAGTAGCTAACCTCAAATATTTCTAAGGTTCCAACTCATACATAAATTCTAAGGTTTATAGGTCAGAAATACCTATGATCAGAAAAGCAAGCTAGGAAAGTGGTCCTGTAAGTCAATTTTCTCAGATTCTGACAAGAGGAAGGAACTGTTAGACCTGAGACCCCTCTTGAACTTCCAGCCCTTGAAGGGCAGGAATCACATTTTATGTATCTTTTGGTGCCAAAATTTAGCACAATTCCTGACAAATACTAGGACTTCTGTGTTTGTTAAACAAATGATTGTGTGAATTAATCAATGATAAATAAGTGAATGAATGATTCAATGAAAAGTGAATGATTTGGGCAAGTCGATAGCCAGCCAGCTTGCCAGGGAGGAAAATTCACAAGATTTAGCGAGACTCTTTTAAGAAGCTCTCACCTTGGTTAAATTGAATTTAGTAACAAAAGATGAAACAAAGGCAGTTTTCCTGTAGAGTATAGTATGATCTGATCACTTTGCTGTATATGAAGAAATGTATTGAACATGGTTGATTTAATCATGTTTTATTAGATGTTTCTATCAGATGAAGCACAAACTCCTCCATCCCAAGACTCTGGACTGTCTTTAGCAAAATCGTCACTTCAGAAATTTCAAGGCCTGATTTAATTAGATGGAATTCATTCATTATGTCTATATGTAGTTTAGCATCTTTGTTGCAAAATCAGCAACTTTAATTTTTAGTTTAATTGGAAAGAACAAGGTGCGATATCTTAGGAAATACTTAATAGTACATCCAAATAACTTCCATGTGGGCACTAGTAAAAGCTGAGCCAGCAGCATCATAGAGAATGCAGTGACTGTGGCCTCTGACATTACTTCACTAATAAATTGCCAAATTATCCTGGTCACAAGCCCTCCTGGAAACTCCCAAACTTGGTCTTTTTGTGTTCGCAATCCATGTGAACAATGTAGTTGTCCATATTATTGATTTTTCACGATAAAGAATATGGATTAACATATAGGCTAAGTTCATATGGTCAACAATACTAACTA
This sequence comes from Propithecus coquereli, assembly GCF_000956105.1. Lineage (NCBI taxonomy): Eukaryota > Metazoa > Chordata > Mammalia > Primates > Indriidae > Propithecus > Propithecus coquereli. Next base: position 2,190,999 of record NW_012148496.1, read on the forward strand.
AAAAGAGATCTGAATGTAATTCTTAAAAATAATTACATCAATATTTCATCATTTTTGTAGTGTTTTGTCCCTGAGATACATGCCCATTTTCCCCAAAGAGTAGTAGTTTAGAATATATAACAATAAGGCATTGTAGTAGGATTATTATCATGATCTATATCTGATATACTCTCTTATTTTTGTATTTGACTGGCACTTATTTAAAATAATTACATC
>NW_012148496.1:2195654-2197244 GCF_000956105.1 Propithecus coquereli
GTGAGCTTGGTCTGAAGCTGGAGCTGGAAAGTTGAAGAGGCTCTAAAGGCTTTTCACCTGACTTTCCATTTAAGGCAAAACTCTCCAGAAAGCATCACTCATAGGAGGCCATTCGGCTTCTATCTGAACCTCCCCAGAGTCTGGGGAAGTTGTCATTGCCCAGTGTACCTACTGTATCCTCAGGCAGCTGGAGAGAGGAGTTGCTGGAGAATGCTCAGTTGGAACCCAGCTCCCTCTTTCACCACGGCCCCTGCTCTGTCTTACTGAATGAGAAGTCTGCCTATACGTCACAGCCCTCCAAACACTGGTTGACATCTGTGATGTGCCAAATCCTGTGTTTACCAAGCCGCCTCAACTAAAGCTTCGTCAAAGAGAGGACTCTCCCACATGCCTCTCTGCTGTGTTAAAATATTGTTTCTAAGCACTGGACCCTTGATATGGGCTGCTCAGGGCATGTTTCCTTGGGACCATAACCTCCTTTAATCTTTGTCAGCTTCTTTGCCACTCATGACATGCTGTTGTCTAGAACTGAGCTTGATTATAAGCTAAGATCTCATCAGCTTTGCCGCTTGAGCTACTGTTAACTTGCTCTACACCATCTATATTTTTTGCGATTTATTTTTTCAGTCTAAATTCGCAGCACAGTGTCTAGCACACAATAGGGACTGAATTAATGGTGACCAAAACTTCAGAAGAAAGGCCTGTGGGTAGTCACGTTAGTTACCCTTGAAGTCTCCCATTTTTCCCCCATTTTTTCTAGGTAGTCTATTGGGAATAATTCGTGTTTTTATAAAAAAAATCAGTGATTGTGTGTGTGCATGTGTGTGTGTGTGTGTGTGTGTGTGTGTGTACATATCCATTTTTACAGAGTTCTTACATTGTACCTTTTTTCTCTAAGAATATTTTGAATTTTTTAAGGGTCTAGGGCAATACCCCTTAGGTTTTTAACAGCATTTACTCCCTTATGTGACACTGTCTTCTCCATGCTACCAATAAATGGTATTAGTAGTTCCCCTGACATTCTTTTGGATGAAGACATTCTCACCAATGCAAGTAAACAATTTTAGCAGAAATCTTGATATTTGAATTCTTCCATTTTGGAAGATAGAGCATTTAAATTTTCTAATTTCCCTCTGGACAATGTATCCTCTATGGTCCAGTGTTCTATAATATGTTCTCACAATACATTTTCTATACAGTTTTTGGTCTTTGCTGAAAAACATTTCACTGTCTTTACCTTCCAATGCATGATGCACATCTACACCTTCTTGATATACATTGTTCTCTTCTAATCCTTTTATGTATTTTTTGAATATGCTTTACCTTTGCATATCTTTATTCCCAGAATGTTTTCATTTCATCTCCATGGTATCTGTGTATTTATTCTTGGCAATAAAAGTCGACATTCTTGATGGTTACTGTGGGTCAGCAGAATATAATGGATCCTCAAAGACGTCCACATCCTAATCTCCAGAACCTGATACCTTACATGGCAAAAGAGACTGTACAGAAGTGATGGCATCAAGGACCTTGAGAAGGAGATATTATCCTGGATTACCTTTGTGGGCCCCATCTATTCACATGGGTCCT
>NW_012148496.1:2197294-2200149 GCF_000956105.1 Propithecus coquereli
TGAGCCCTCTCCAGGCTTTCACGGAAGGAGGTGCACAGAGAAGCTGAGTTGGCTGGCTAAACATTCCTTGGAGAGGTGGTAGCAGTTATACCCCGAATCGAGACCCCTGGCTCCAAATCTAAGGCTCTTTTTCACCTCACTATGTTGACTCCTAGAATTTAGATTTCAAGAATCTTCCCACTGTGGTCTATCTGTGACTCCTGTAACCCAGAATTCTGCTCTGATGGTAGGTGAGGACTGGCCCTTTGCTTAACTGGAAAATTTCTCCTATGAGTTTCAAGTGGGGTGGTCCTTTCGCAATTAGGCACATTTAGACATTTTCTTTATATAAGCAGCTTTAGAATATCTTGAGATTCTCTTTCTCTCTCACACACACATGCACATGTACACACCATTTATGTATTCTCTACAGTAAGGAAAGAGCTTCACATATTGTATTTCCACTTGGCCTCCTGAGCATCTTATCAGATGGGACCAGACCTGCTGCTTTGATTCTGGGTTATTAGTAGATAAAATTGTGCCTGTATTTCTCCGTGAGCACCAGCATTTCACATACTTTTCACTGTTAAGCTTGGATGGTTCTCTGGTGTGGAATGGTAGAGTTTGGGCATAGTTGTCATTCTCAATATTCTCTTCAAAGGAAGGGGAAGTTAGCATTGGTCGCCAAGTAAACAGGGAAAGTTGCCCCACCAAGTCACAGCCGAGGCCTCTCTCTGATCTGAGCACAGGGTAGCTAAATAGTAGGCAGCCTCAGAATGCCAGCAGGTGCCTGGAATTGCTGTCTAGCACACCCACCAGCTGTAGGTGTCCTAGGCTGAGCGTCAGCAGTTCAGGAGTTGTGCGTTTTGAATGTGTGTAGGATGCGATCCCACTGTGGAGAGCGCTGTGAACAGCTCACTGCTGTCAAGCCAGCTCCGTCAGTATTCGCTTCTTATGGTTGCTCCGAACGGAGCCATCAGTGTGTGAAGAGTTAAAGCCCTTTCCACAGAGTAAGCCCCGACCCACTCCCTGTTACTCATGGGTAGCATCAGGTCCCTGATGTATTAGACGTCCGTGGGATTTTTCTAACAATCCCAAACGCAAGTTATGTTAACAATCAAAGGAAAATAAGACCTGCAACAGAAAGTGATGGCTCTTAGCAAGACTGAGTGGTGTGGCGTCTTCTGCCGACTCAGAAGGAATTTCACAACTGGGGGCAACCCTGAGGTTTGCTCTTCTAGCTGACAAAATGAGCCTTTTTGCCCCCAAGAGAACTACCCAGCATGTTTGTAATGGCTACAAATTGCTGCTTTCTATCTTCTGTCTGCCTACTATTTTCCTTTTTAAATTACCTCTGGGAGGCTCCTATTGGTTCCGTTTAAAGAACACTTTCTTCCTACCCTTAGGAGTTGTACAATAGTAACACTGAGTGTCCTTCTCTGAGTATTTATTTTTCATCACCCTTATGTATGTGGCACTTAGCAGAGGAAATGATGCTGGTGTTCAAGTTGTTATCAAGGAAATTAAAAACTTGGATTCAGCGATGCCATTCGTTTTATTGATGAGACCAACTTGCACTGATAGAGATATAAGAGCCAAATGAGTGAAATCTTATGTCTAGCAACTGCAAATGCTCTGACGCTTCACAGACACATCTTGTTTAAGCGACATGCTTCCTGTCAATGGATTCAACATGTGAGGTCAACTGGTGAAATGTGAACTGGACATTTTAATGTAACACAGCAAATAGGAAGAGACAGCAACTAGAGGCAATTGAAAAATTACAAGTTAGGCTCAAGGTATTTGTCCAGTGAGGTATAATCTTCATCTCACAGAAGCAATTGAAAGCATCATCTTAATACCTTCATGATCACCAGTTGTCAGGCCTATAGAAGTTAATCTCATACCAAAAAAAAAAAAAAAAAGGAAGAAGAAGAAAGAAAATCTCCCCTGAAATATAGTAGCAGAAGAATCCCGAGAATGAAAGGAGTTATATGTCTTTAGTTTCTGACTTTTGGAAACCAGAAGCGAGGACTGAGAACATGGCTAGTGAGAAGTATGAGCATCTGAGATCTGGGGGTAGAGAAAGATTAGAGTTTAGAAGACAGAAGAGTAGCCAAACTGTGGTTCTTAATAAAAACTGAGGTGGGCGCCTTCATGATACCTTCCCTCTGCCCCCGTGAGCTTGGTCTGAAGCTGGAGCTGGAAAGTTGAAGAGGCTCTAAAGGCTTTTCACCTGACTTTCCATTTAAGGCAAAACTCTCCAGAAAGCATCACTCATAGGAGGCCATTCGGCTTCTATCTGAACCTCCCCAGAGTCTGGGGAAGTTGTCATTGCCCAGTGTACCTACTGTATCCTCAGGCAGCTGGAGAGAGGAGTTGCTGGAGAATGCTCAGTTGGAACCCAGCTCCCTCTTTCACCACGGCCCCTGCTCTGTCTTACTGAATGAGAAGTCTGCCTATACGTCACAGCCCTCCAAACACTGGTTGACATCTGTGATGTGCCAAATCCTGTGTTTACCAAGCCGCCTCAACTAAAGCTTCGTCAAAGAGAGGACTCTCCCACATGCCTCTCTGCTGTGTTAAAATATTGTTTCTAAGCACTGGACCCTTGATATGGGCTGCTCAGGGCATGTTTCCTTGGGACCATAACCTCCTTTAATCTTTGTCAGCTTCTTTGCCACTCATGACATGCTGTTGTCTAGAACTGAGCTTGATTATAAGCTAAGATCTCATCAGCTTTGCCGCTTGAGCTACTGTTAACTTGCTCTACACCATCTATATTTTTTGCGATTTATTTTTTCAGTCTAAATTCGCAGCACAGTGTCTAGCACACAATAGGGACTGAATTAATGGTGACCAAAACTTCAGAAGAA
>NW_012148496.1:2200199-2201732 GCF_000956105.1 Propithecus coquereli
ACTGCTAACTGCAAGGGGGAGTCAGAGAGTGAGGTCGGATGCGGAGCAGACGGACTGTGTGTGAGTATGAATTTCTGTGTGTGCAGCATGTGCCTGTTCAAGACGAAACCCAACTTCATTGGAATTTACATCAAGATAATTAATTGCTCTACATTTATGCCATCCATTGCTCCCTGCTTGCAGCGATGGATAACTGAGGATTGACTGTAATTTGTAAAAACAGAACATTTCACAAAGAAGGGATGAAAAACATATATACATTTAACTAGGATGGGCCATAACATTATTCCTGTCAGTAGCAGAACGTCCTGGATTCGGTGGGCTCAGTCACACTCAAGAGAGAATTGGGCAGAAAGGGTAGGGGTTTGCAGCACTGACATGCACTTTATTCAGAATAATTACCTCCGATATTAAAGGCAACGGTAAAAACTTACATTCTTAACATGTCGTGTATGCATTTTTTTCCCTCTGCCCTTGCTGTTGTAGCCTGATATTATTGCTGTAACTGTCTCTTAGTAGAGCTTTTTGCTGATATTCAAGGCGACGGGTTGTTTCTGCAGAATGCAATAGAATGATTCCTCACACCAACATGAGCAATCCCGATCATGTTATGGCCACCCTGACTTCTCTTTCATTAGCTGCTGATTGTACTAAATTGATACTAAATTGGCTCGGCTGGCTCTTAAAGCCTTTAAACAGTTGGCACTACGTCTGTGATCTTGTCCTCGAAATTATATGGTCAAAGCCTTCGTGTTTCTGGGAATCCTAACATTTTTCTTAAGGTCAATTAGGGCCTTGTAAATACGAACCCATTAGAGCAACTCCCTGTGATCTCCATGTCAAGACAGAGGACACATTTTAATGAAATGTATCTTTTTTCCTTATGTTCTCTCTTGCTCCTGCTTCATATTCTTTATTTAACAGGTTCTCTCTTTACTTCTAACTGCTGTGTGAGTTTGGAATAAGTCAGACTATGGTCTGCAGGCCAAATCCAGCCTGCTTCCTATTTATTATGGCCTAAGAACTAAGAATGGTTTTTACATTGTTTAAACGATTGAACAAAATCAAAAGAAGAATAATATTTCTTGAGATGTGAAGATTATATGAAATTCAAATTTCAGTGTCCATAAAAAAAGTTTTATTGGGACACAGGCACTCATTCATTTAAGCGTTGCCTATGGCTAATTTCCTGCTATAACAGCAGGGTTGAGTAGTTGTGACAGAGACTGTATGGCCCACAGAGCCTGAAATAGTTACCATCTGGCCCTTTATAGAAAAAAATTTGCCAACCCCTGGAATAAATCATGAAAGCTTCTGTCTCCATCTGCAAAGTAAAAGTGACAAAATCCTATAAAATGCCACAGCAAACTTGACTAACAATGAATATTCACTAATAACTGGTGTGTCACCTATCAGGCATTGGAGTTGATGGAATCTCAGCTTTGCCATCTATACAATGAGGAAAATAATGTTACCTCTCCTGTGGGATGACATGACACATAGAAAGGGCTCAATAAATAATTTTTATTATTT
>NW_012148496.1:2205986-2211573 GCF_000956105.1 Propithecus coquereli
AAAAAAAAAAAAAGTGGAAACCTCTTCCCAGCTACCATCAGAGAAAGACATCATGGTGGAATAAAATCACAGAGAGACGAAAGTTCCTGGCTTTGCAGATGGGAGAAGGGGAGCCATGAGCAAAGGAATGCAGGTGGCTTCTAGAAGTCAGAAAAGGCAAGCAAACAGATTCTCTCCGAAAGCCTGCAGAAGGGCCTCCCAGTGAGACCCTGTTGATGTCTAACTACAGAACCATGAGGCAATAAATTGTGTTGTTGTAAGCCACTAAATTTGTGGTAACTTGTTACAATATCAGTAGAAAACCAACACAGTTATTGTGCATTCTCTGGGAGAGAATACACTAGGCCATAAAGTTTTGTTTCCCAAACTTTCTCTTATTCTTCTGGTAAGAATAACTATTGCTTTTTGTTTTTAAACTCTGTGGTTTGCTACAGTACCTGGTTTGACAGTTTTACCAGAGCATATTCCTTATATTCCTCTCGAATCTAATTAAAAATCTTCTTGATCAGGCCACTGAGCCTTCTACTAAACACACACTTCCTGTTCTTGGTCATGTATGTACTGATCTCTTCCCAAACCCACATTCTGATATTGTCAGCCACGGTCCAGCGACTGCATCTATCTCCCCCTCGCCATGTGTGCTTAGCTCTTGGCTTCCTACAGCTCTGTTACCTTCTAAAATCATAACATTTGACTTGTCACCAAATCTTTTGACTTTAATTCAAATATGCAGACTATGAATTCTTCTGAAAGTACCATTAGTATTCACACAAGTTATGTAAAACTAGATAACAACTGGTGGCCTTAATAAACACTACAGGATATTCCAGTGTATCTTACATACATCCTCCGGGAAGACAACGTATCTCCTCACCCGCCTCATTAGTTCTGCAAGTGGCTATTTCCATTCTTTCAAACTAAAAAATCATAAATGTCCTCTGTGTCCAGTCTTTTCGGTGTGGTAACAAGTGTTTTGTCATTTCCCGACATATGTTAACCCTTCGCATGTTACGTGAACGGCGGATGCTGCTTCCTCTTTGGAAGGGTCAGCTTTATGCTCTGGGACTTGGCTATTGGCTCTTCTCTGACTTCGAAAGGGGCATATACATATCTTTAAATAATCTTCCCGTTCTTTTCAATGTCTCATTCTTCTATTGGGCAACCTCAACACGAATTTTGACTCTGCCGGGCCTCCTTGAAATCTTTTCATTCCTAACTGACAGAGAATTTCAGTATTTTAACATAGAATACCAACCCTATGTGGGCAGGTCTGAGAGAAGGAAAGAATTTAGAGTGAGACAAAAACTCTTGCATGCTCAAAGCTGTGTTTGAAATATGTTAAATTTATATAGCAAATCTAATCTCAACCCATTCCAATCCTTTCCTTACTAAGTAGCGGGAATAATCTTCCTAAGAACAAATCTGACCCTTTCATTCCTCTGCTTAAAACCGCATGACGGATCTCACATCTTCTGCACGTACCGATTCCCCCTTTCCTCCCTTAAAAGGTAAAACTCCTTGGCTTGGAATTCAGGAAACCGTATAACCTAGTCCCTGGTTCGTGCTGCTTTAACATCGTCCCTGTCTCCCAACCTCCCAACACACACATACGCTACACCTTATCCCCCAGTCATATTCAAACTATTTCATATTTCGGGAACATAGTGTGTCAGCTCAATCACCTTTACCTAGGAGGTCTATCGTGGAAAGCTCCTACAAATCCTTCAGAACCTAACTCACGTGTCACTTCTCTGGAAAGCCTTGCTCGCCATCTGGGCTTTACCAACAAATGGCAGGTACGTCCCTCTCCTGTAGTTCTGACTACCTGCTACCATAATTGTGGGGTCACATGCCAGCCTCTCACACCAGATGGTGGCCTGCGCATCCCCATGTCCACACTGCTGTCTCTTTTCACCCTCCCATTAGCTCAATGCCTAGTTCATAGTAGGTAGTCAGTACATGCTCGAAAGAATAAGCGCATTTCCTCCCATCTCAGCGATCCACATAACAAGCATGTGAGGTGCTGGAGCACAGAGGGTTTTGTGGTTGGTACATTACACAGCACAGCCCTTAGGTGGTAGGGTCAGGCTTAAATCCAGCCTTCCGTTTCCAGAGAGAAAATTTGGTGGCATTATGTCTTTTTATAATACTCCAGTAATTAATATAGAAAAATTGGGTTAGGCTCTTTTTGGGATACATTTCCACAAGGCAGGATTAATTTATTTTCTGCTCCAGAGTTCTACCCTGATTACACCCCAGGAACCCAATCATTAGGTCCTGCGGCATCAGGAACTTTACATGAGACTTTCTATTTGATAAGTGTGTCTTAATTGGAAAGTCTCCTTATTCTTTGTGCCTTGAGTCTTGGTGCTGGTTTCGAGACTTCCACTGCCTATTCCTCCTTCCCTTCTCCTGACTGATGTCCTCCCTGGGCCTTGACGTCCAGCTGTCCCAGGACCGATAGTTGCCCTCTGAGCCCTGGCTCCTCTTGTGGTTCCTGGGATCCACCAACTCACTCTGACCCCTAAAGGACTAGTGCTTTCTGGGAAACTGTGGCATGTAGGACTTTTAAACCATGGCCTCATCCAGACTATCTGAATGTCTTTCAATGTTAGCAACCTCTAAAGCATGGCTGGAGGCCTCAGCTCCTGATTCTGGGATTCCATCCTAAATTTGACCCACTCAATGACAAACTTTCAACTTGTTGCCACAATTCATTGCTGCCCATGGCACTTCATTTTGGCTTTACATTACATAGAAGTGTAGTTGCCAGATAATTATACATTTCATAAGTAGCAGATAGAACATTCTATAATTTTCCATAGAATTTTATGTAGAAATTGGATCTAAAGAGTTTTTGTAGAATTTATCTTATATAATTTATTACATAGAACATAGAAATATTATTATTATAGTGTAGAAATAATATATAGTTTTCTGAAGTAATTGGCTTTAGATGTCCCTGCATGCTGACTTTTTTTTCAAGTGAAAAGCAAGCCAAAAAGCTCTAAGGCTGTGCTGTTCAGTGTGGTAGACACATGTGGCCATTAAGCCCTGCAATATGGCCAGCCCTAATTAAGATGTTCTGTAAGCATAAAACATACATCTGAGTTCAAACAGAGTATGAGAAAATGGAAAAAGTCTCCCCAATAATTTTGTTATTAATTATATATTGAAATGATAATACTTTGTGTATGTTGTGTTATATAAAGCAGACTGTTAAAATCAATTTCTTCTACTCCTTTTTACATTTTTAATGTGAGTAACGAAACACCTAAACTTACATATGTGGGTTATATTATTTTCTATTGGACTGTGATGCTGCGGAGGACACGCCTGTGGTTCTTTAATGTTAGTAGCTAACTATGTACGGATGGTGCAGAATTTAAAGGTAGAAAAGGTTATGAGTGACAGATGGAAGCTTCTACCCTGATTTTGAAAATTTATGTTCCCTGTACACACTGACATGCCACCCGCCTTGCCGAGCTTTGAAGAAGACCTGACGACCTCCAGAGAAATGAGGCTGAACCATGTGGCATTTGTCTAAGGTTCCCTGCATGGGGTCTAACCTCAGAGGCTTAAAATCAATATTGATTTTTGTCATTTATTCTCCCCCGGCATTTAAATATTCCTTAGATTTATTACCTTTAGGTTTTGGTTAAGATTCAATGATGGGTGTGATAGCAAGGGTGGTGATGAGTTACGTAGATATCATTTAATTTATGAACTCTGGAGCTCCAGGGTAGCTTTCAGTGCAAGAAATATATTAACCACATACACATCACCCTTCATTCTGCGGTGAGGGTTTCCAAGCCGGGTCCCTATTGTGCCACTTAATTTATGGTCTGGCCAGGTACATGGACCTCCATACAATATTTCAATGTAAGTTGCTCCAGCTATCAGAGGGGATGGAGATGGGCTTCGAAGAAGTCGGCTGGACAGCTGATGGATTGCTCTCCCACACATAGCCTGGGGCATTAAGTAGCTTTTAAAGATTGTCAGCAGTTTGGGTCTTTTTCTGCTCTGAGAAGCTGCACGCACCGGCCTAGACAAGCAGAATCGGCCATGCTACAGCAGGCAGAGGGCAGCTCCCAGAGTTACTTACGTTGACAGCCGTAGTGCCAGGAATTTCCCGGCAGACACTCATCACACTTAGGCCCTGTCGTTCCAGTCTTACACTCACAAAATCCTGAGCCATTACAACGATCATGGATCGAGCCCAAAGGGTTACAATAACACTCTGTAGAAACAAGACAACACACAGGCTGGAGACAAGTCCGCATGGCTTATAGGTTATCAACACAGGAGCGTCACTTAAATGCATCACTTACTTAAAGAAAGATGTCCACTAATGAAATGCTTCAGCAAATATGGCAATTTCAGGACCATTTATTTATTTGCTCGGCCTTCCATGATACCATTTTTATGATCTGGGAGGAAATCAACCGAAAACTTCCAAGGAAATAAGACACTGTGCTTTTCACTGATAATAGATCATAATGTAGATCCCATTTGTTAGGGCATTTTTAGATGGTTTAATGAATACCATGAGAAGTTTGTATATCAAGGATAAATCAATATGCCATCAGTGTAAAATCTGTTTTAAATTATTCAAATGGGCTTAGCCATTACACTCAATATTTGAGAACTGCTGAACATTTTAAAAGTGCAATATGAATGCACTTTGCTAGTTCAAAGGTAGTTTTACTTTATGATTTGGGACAGCACCTTAACTTATTTATGTACATACTGTTTTGTGATGAGCCTTTAGATGTTGTATTTGCTAGGCATGATAGTACAGCTTTTATCCGGCCTAGATTAACAACCATAAAAGAAAAATAAATTTTGTAATACCAAATAAATTTCAACATAGGTGTAATTTGAGATGTGTAACTTTCATTATAATGTCTGCTGGCAGGAGAATACAAATTTGTGTAATGAACAGGAAATAGAATGTTTTCTTGATTCTTTACACATTCTTATTGAGGATGTTTTCACTTATGAAGCTCTCTTTCGCTTAAAACTTGAACCAGAAATGGGAATTCTTAGGCTTCCATCAGCTTGCAAAGTAGAACAGGTAGTTTGTAGCTGTTGGATTTTGTGGGTCAAAAGTCCTTTCCTCACTACCCCGCTGTGCAATGTTGGGCAAGCTATTATGCCTCTCTGTCTCTCAGTTTCCTTTATTCTAAAATGGACCCAGTAAGAGGTTCTGTTGCTAAAAAACAAGCAAAATCATACCAACAAACCAAGCAAGAGAAATACTGAGAATTTGGTTTAGCATGATCAAGGTTAGCATCTTAGATTTGCAATAGGGATGCAGGGTTTAGCATTATAGAAGGATCTAGGCATTCAACTCTGACTTTGTGTTGTAGAGACTAATTAGATAGTTTCTTCAAGGAATGTGGAATTTCTTAGAATTATGATTTATGTCATGTTAATTAAGTCAGGTTTTGAGTTCAGCATTCTTATAAAACAAACATTTATAAGACTAATAGTGATACATGTAGGTAAAACTTAAAAAACTCTAAAATGCTTCTTCCTTGCCTAGTGTGGTTTGTATTTAATAATAAGAGTTTTATTTTAAATT
>NW_012148496.1:2212167-2298134 GCF_000956105.1 Propithecus coquereli
AGTACATCCCAGTGGTTGTCATAGGATACAGTGATAAGTGTAATGTTACTCAAACAGTCCTAAAAATAAAGGACAGGGAGAGGTGTGGCTTTCCTTTAACCTTATATAACAAATAATTTGGTTTTTGAAAAATACCATTTATGGAACTATGGTCAATGGTGGAGGCTGGGGCAATGGAAATGGCCTTGGAGGATCACATTTTCTTCCATAAAACCGGGAAGAATATGCAGAACTGTTAGATTGCAAAACAACACGAAACACTTTTGGAAGCTTGATTAAAAAGTTATACTACAACTGATTTATAGGTATTAAAAATGCCTTGTCTTTGCTTTTTCTACTTAAGGCACCTCTGATTATCTGATCCTGGGTTTCAAGGGGAATTAAAAATAATACATCATAACTTTGAGATGTGTTTAGCAGCAACTGCTGAACCTTGTGTTTCCTTCTGATGCAAAGGTTGTTAGCAGGATTATTAACAGTGATTACCCAAGGTCACAAACCACACATCCTCTAGCTTCCTGCTTAATGCTCAAGTTATATGAAACAGAAGCATGCAAGGATGTCATCGTCATGTAATTGCTACATCATCACAGGGTAATTACATGCATCTTTGGGACATGGTTGTGTGTGAAATTTATATGAAAAATGGATAAATTTATGAGTAATCACAAAGTAGCAATCACTGTGGCAACATGGAGTAGTCAGCTGCATTTTATATTTGCCACAATATAAAATGATGCAAATATTTTAAAACATCTATTTCAATGCAGAGCCTACATTTTGTCAAAGATATGAGCTATTTCTTCACAGCCACAGTGGTAAATTTTACTGCCAATTGTTATAGAACTGGCAAAGTGCCTTTTTTTAATTTAGAGAAGACTTAGATGAAGTTCAAAGTTTCCAAGATTAGTGCCTATTCTGTGAAATTAAATTGAGTAAATATTCATTCATTTTCATTAATGCTCTCTGTACAAAATGGCATTAAAATTAATTCTCAATTATTTGTGGCGTATCCTCACAAATTTAATACTCAGTCCTGCCTCAAGCCCTTTAGGGAAGCTTAAGTGTGGAAAACAGTGAATAGGCTCCTGCTGTGCCACAGGCTCATGCTGACTATGGGGCCACAGGCTTCCAAGGCCCTGGGAGAGCGAACTCCATCCTCCGCCTTGTGCACAGGCAGCCTCAGTATCACGGCCTTGGCCCCTCAAGTGGGAACAGTGGACTCTACAGCTTTTTTAGGAAATTATTATTGATTTATTGTATGCATATAAAGACTGAAGATAAAAGATAGACCTTAGCACATACTGGCTAGCCAAATTTTTCAGCTCATTCTTTAAAAATAACTTTCCCCTTTAGGAAAAGAGCAACAGTACAAGGAATTTTGTTGTGTGGGGGATATGTAGTTAATTTTAATGGTACCTAAAATGCTCATCTTTGTGCTTGCCAAGCATTTTACTTGGTTTGAAGAGTATAAACACTAAATATAAACATGTTTGCCTCAATGAAATAAAATTTTCCAAAGGTCTATAATTTTAATTAACAAACTTTCTAGAAATAGAGTAAAAAATTGTTCTTGATTTTTTAAAAGTAAAAATAAATGTAAAAATGGATATTAAGCTTTCCATATTTCTTCTGTAATTATGTGATTTAAAAAACAAAAGCTGAACAAGATATTTTCTAGGGTGTTAGTCAAACACAGATTTACAACAGAACTATACCTCTTAAAGCTGGATAGAAAGATGCAGATTTGTAGTTCATAGTTTACTTTGGGACTGGAAAAAGGCCAGATTTCATAAAAACAGAATACTCTGAGTAAAACATATTGGGATATTGTTATGTTACCTGCCACGAGAAATTTTATGGAGTAAAATCTTTTAAGATCTTTTATGCATTTATTTAAAATAATATTCAAATATTTTAAAACATTTTAATCTCATGTATTTTGTAAAAATGATTAGATTTTATCCCTATTTATTTTACCTTTTCTATTGTTTCTGTATTTATAGTGTGACATTTATATATTTTTACAATTGGCATTCCGTGAAATATACTCTGCATTCAAAATTCAGCTATGCATCTTTTGGTTTTTATTAATATCCTCAAATCTTCGTAACCCAAGTGTTATGAAGGCAACTGAACTTCTGTTCATATGCTCCTAGTGGAATTGCTGCTGCCGTCCAAAAAGCATACTGTAAGTAAAAGCCTGACAAGCTTAGCTTTGCTAATTGTGTCAGAGTGGTTGAGAAAAAGTGTTTAAGCTTTGAAGTCAGGAAACCCTTTGCTAACGTTGTATGATTTGAGCTAATTTGCCTTATTTTTCTCAACTAGAAGACAGGGAAAATTATCAGTGTCAATACTTACCCCACTGTTGTGTCAATGATCCTGATCTGACTAGGAGGCTCAAATAACTTAACAAGGGCACAGACCTATTAAATAGCAGACTGGGATTTGAACCCAGCTCTCCAGCCTCTAAGTCCAGTAATTTCTCCACTAATTCACAAATAATAAATAAGGAGGTGCTTTAAAAAATAGAAAATACTGTAGACATAGACAGTATTATATATACTTGTCCAAATTTAGTTAAAAACAACTTCACATCTATTTTATGTGACACTTGGATCTTGACAATCCAATCAGAGAACAATAATCCCAGAAATACAGATTGATTGGATTCCTTTTTTTTTTTTGATAAAAAGAATATCTGTCATTTTTAAGCTCATATATTCCATTGAATGTAGTCTCTATGTGAAAATTCTACCTTTAAAATTAGGTGCCTATATAGCCACCTATCATGGTAATAGACACACACATATCATTCAGCATTTCAAATATAGGCATTTCTTGAGAGTAAATTATGAAATGAAATTCCATTTATTTTTTTCTTATTTTTCCATTGGTATCCCATTTTTAAAGACAGGTTCTACATACAAAACGTAGGAGAAGCTTTTCTGGGTGGGAAAGGGATCTGGTTCACCCAGGAGACAGGAGGAGCAGTCATTGGCAGTGCGGCAGGGAGAGTACATAAGCAAGTTCTGTGGACTTAGGGCTACTGCACCTTGGAAGCTAAGAGAATTAACTGCCTAGAAAAGTTTTAAGAAATTTCTCGTCCTTTTGGGGGCTATAGGAAAATTCAATAAATGGAATTTCATTACTATGGATGGAAAAGTCAGGCAAACTTCTGCATTACCAGTTGCTAGTTGCTTTCAATCCCAAATGGCAACATTTTTAATCCTTCAATACTTGTTGGTCACCAATTGTGTGCAAGAGTTTGTACCCAAATTTTTCATATCTGTAATTAAATCTCATATAATGAGTTTCCATTTTAAAAGGTGAATGTATAATTTAAGGCCGTAAGATCAGTTTGAAATTATCAGGTTTTAAAATTTCATGCAAAAAAAAAAAAAAAGGAAGAAAGAGAATTCTTCATCTCCTAAACACAATATCTCAGATTATCATTTTTAAAGCGACAACAACATAAGGATTCAAAATATATCCCCCAACTATGACTGCAACCAGTACAAGTGAATTTTAAGTCTACCACAAGGATATTTGCTCCATTGCGAAAGTTCATTCTGGCTCAGCGGTGGTGCAAATCGCCAGCCTAAATAGCTCCCCATAGCTCAAAAGGCACAGAATAATAGATGAAACTATAATGGAACTGACCTATGCACACATTCTCATCGTCCAGCTGTGCAGAAGCATTTCTGAAGTAGCCCAGCCTGCATAACTCACAGTGCTGCCCTCTAGTGTTGTGTTTACAGCTCACGCAAATGACTGTATTTAGCAGATCGATATAACTGCATCGATTGGAGTGGCCGAAGCATTCACAGTCTTGCAAGGAAGAACAGAAATGTATACAGAGTGTATACAGTAGCAGAGTAATAGCACGCTACATGCTTGGATAAAATGAGGGATGGAGAAAAGATGGTGGAATGGCATTACATACATGTGATTCAGCATGACACATGGTGACAACAGGTGGTTGTGACTGGCATGGAAGTAGCATCTGTTTCAAGCAGGATGGAAAGGTCGGACATTCAGAACATGACTGAAGATTGTTAATTCTTGGCAGACAAGATGAACAGAAGCATTTGCAGGTGTACACCTTTTAAAATTTGAGAAGCCTCAGTTTCCATTGATGCAAAAATCTACTTTTTGCACATGGAGAACTTTACTGTCTTTGCATCATTTCCCCCACTTTTTATTCACATTTGCACACTTAAAAAGGAGGGAGACAGGCATGTGAGCATCGAGGGTCTGAGTCTGCCACCGCCATGGCTCCTCTGGCTCAGTCTCGTTCATGTCTAGACAGTAACTCAATCAGGGTTTCATAGAAATCATGGCGAATTCAACAGAGATCTGGACAACTAAACAGTTCTTTTCATTTGTCTCCAATGACAAGAGGAGAAGATGGCTTTCTTAAGCCTTCCTTCAGGCCAAATCTGCATGTTTATGTGTGAGAGAAAATTTTGAAAACCAGGGAGGGTATTTGTATGAAAAAAGTGCTCTTAAAATTTCCTTTTCATTTAAGTTTCAAGTGTACTCTGCTACAAAACAAGGGTTAGGCAGCTAACCTAACTGTAACTTCAAATTTTTTTTTCCCTTGGACTGTCTTAAAATATTAATATTAGTGGTGCCTCTGAGGCTTAAGAGTGATGGTGGTTAAGAACTAGACAGGGAGATGAAGAAAAGAAGATGAAAGTAGTTGGGAAGGGTGGAGGTTGACCAGATTTCCTCTTTCTTGCACTTCAACCAAAGTAAGAAGTTGTTAATCCAATTCAATCTTTTTAAAAGAAACGTTAAATACAAAGCATCCATTGGTATTAATAGAAATAATTTCCAAATCAAATAGAAAAAAAAAGGCATGCGGGGTAACTAGATAGAAGAATCTATTTTGTCTTCTTGAAATATGGGGATAGGCATTATGGACATTTATAAGGAAGCTGAGCCGTGATACTGCAAACTGTTTGTCTAAAAATACTTCTCTCATTAATATCTAGCTTTTATTTTATTTCACTGGGAAGCCAAGCACAATTACTGTTTGAACCCATTCATTCATTCACTCACTCAATAAATATTAATATTTTATTGAGTTGGTCTACTATGTGCCAGGAATTAGGCTAAGTGCTTAGCTACTATTTTGGACTAGATGAAATTTGGGGACTATTATGTTTTGATGACCAGAGTAAAAAATGAATAAACGTTATCAATTAAGGAAGAATAAGGAGGAGTGACTAAGCTTAAAAACACTTTTTAAAATTGATATGCTACTACTCATCAGAACAATGTGGATTAATTTATTAGAGAACTAGTTACCAAAATAGGGAACTGAGGTCAAGGTCCTGATGGAATGAAACCTAGTTTGGCTAGGAGCAGAGGAGGACACTGGAAATGGTGAAGAGCAGAAGACGCCCAGGAATAGTGTCAGCAACTTGGGGATCCCAGCTGCTTAAAAGAAAGGCAAGAAGGGGAGGATCCTGAAGCCAAGCCATTTCCTGAATTTGAGGTCAGTTGTACGACTGCCATACGTGTGCGGGGAGTGAAGGGTGGGGATGGCGACAGGGAAAAGCCAAAGAGGGAAGGAGAGTACTGGGAGAAGAGGCCATAAGACTCCAGTGTAGGAGATGGAGTGAGAAAATACCCAAATAAATGTAGTAGTTAAGGTATGCCAAGTTAATAACACTACCAATAATAATAGAGTTACAGTTTACTAAATTCTCTAGGAAAACAATAAGCATTTCACCCCAATCCATGATACCTCCTTGAGTTACACCTTGTTTATATGGGCATTTCTGACTCCAGAGGAAATCAGAAAGGCTTCTAGAATCGTCCTTGGTTGAGAGTTTTAAACAGAGAGAATCTTTCTAGCCTGGGGCCTCCTGGGAGCGGTGGTTGCAGGGAGGAAGCCAGGTCTCAGAACCTAGTTGCTTCCCAAGCGCATCTTCAGAGCTGCCTGGAATTGCTGAGAGGGGTGACAACGGCCGCGTCCTCAGGTCCTCCCTCGGGGAGAGACCCCTAATGGTTGCCCTTCCGGTTTCCCAGCCCAGGTGGCCCTCTGCACCCCTAATTGAATTAATCTAGATTTTCCCAAAAGGATCTTTGATGTGCAAAAATTCATTCTAGAAGCTTTTTAGAACTACAAAGGAGCTTTTTGTCTAGAAGCTTATTTAGTAGGTAAGAGATGTGTGCTTAGATATCTAAAAAACAAAACAGTGACACAAAGCAATTAAGTGAAAGAAGAAATTCATTTCACTTTAGGGGAATTAGGAAAAATGTCCCGTAGGACTTGCACTTTGAATCTCCCTTGGGAGAGGGTAGAGTTTATTTTTTAGAAAATAGGAGGGAATGAGCATTTCAGGTGAAAAGAATAGAGTGAAGAGGGCACAAAGGCGTGGAATTGGGGGCATGCAGAGAATACGGATGGAGAATTTTCTTAATATGATTCCTTTGCAGGCATTTAAAGGATTCTGTAGGATTTACTCAAGGGCCAGAACTACATGCTCAGCTTCATCTCACAAAGCTTTATCCAAGAAAATAAAATGTATTTATATGATATCAAGTTCAACACTTTAAGACCCATTTCATGAATCTCCATGGACATGTCAAATGTAACACTGTTGCTACTATTATTTGAATTTAATATATGTCATTCTCTGATGACATTAACTCTTTATTTGTGGGTCTTGTTTGAAAATCGATATTTTAATTTTGATAGGAAAAGTTAAATAACTATATAAGAAACCATACTCAGCTAAACACACACTATTATAAACTTATTTCAAGAGATAAGTGGATATTTAAAATGTTTTATAAGCATTAAAATGCTTTATAATCTAGAAAATGGGCTGATATAATAATAACTTTATTCTTTTAAGACTTCTAAGATTCTTCTGAGACTTTGGTAAAGCTGTCTTCTCTGGCCATGATATATCTGAGAATATGGAATGAGACAAAGATCTTTGGATGTGGTTTGGAAAACATGAGAATATTATATAAATGCAAGGCATTTCAAATACAATTATTAGACTGCTGTATTATTTTTCAGTTTTCTGTTAATTTACCACTCCTTAATACCTACTCTTTCCACATAGGCACGGAACCCATTAATGATCATTAATGGTACAGTTTGAACTGCATTATCACACAGGATCCTGAAGGGTGATATTAATAGTTTAATAACCCTTTGATTCTTCAATTCACTGGCCTACCATGTCCTCCCTTCTCTTCTTGTAAAGTACAGAGTCCATGGTCCATCCTTATAACCACTTTCTGTTTTATACTTCCCTCCTGCCCCAAATCAGACTCTTCTGGGAAAATCTGATCTCGGTTAAATTCAACTCTCCACCTCTTCATGCCCACATCCCAGTAGCTAAATGTGGGTGGAGTGTTTCTCCAGCCAGTTTGAAATAAGTCTCACTTGAAGTTCATGAGCATAAACCTCAACGGGTCCTCAGGGCTGCCTGGCAATTCTTCCTGGGGCTTCTGGGCCACCACTCTCTCTCGGTTCTTTTCCTCCTCCCATCGTTGCTGTTTTCTTTTTCGCTTTTTTTCTCATCTCTTCAAATGTCTCAGGGCTTAGTCCTTGGACTTCTTTCTCAACTTTAACACATTCAAAACTGAGCTCTTGGGTTACCTTCCTCTCGGCTGTGCTTTTAAAATACGTTCCAAACCTCACCACCTCTCACCACCTCAACCATCTCATCTTCAGTTAAAGACATCGTCACCCCTCACCTGATTATTGCCATCCTCCCCAAAATGCTCTTCTGGCTTCCACCCTTGTGATAATCTCCTCTTCACACAGCAGTCAGAGGGATCCTTTCAAAAATTAAATTAGGTCACGACTCCCCTCTACTCGGCATCCTAATGGCTTCACATCTTATTCAGAGTGAAAGAGGAATTCATTCATTCGCAAGTGACCTGGCCCCCGGCTTCCTGGGGCTCATGGCTGTCACTCTCCTCACTCACTGCATGCTGCATCCATGTTGCTGCTCAGACATTCCGAGCACTTCCCAGGGCCTTTGCACTTGCTCTTACCTCTGTCTGGAATATCCCCAGACATCTCCATCACTTGCTTTCTCACTTCTCTTTTAGGTCTCTGCTCAAAGAAAATTCTCTGACCATTTTATCTAATATAATAACCCCCCACCCATACGCCCTAATCCCCCAATTTCTTAATCCTGTTTAATATTTTTTTCATAGGATTTATAACATCCAAAAATATTATCTAATATAATAACCCCCCACCCATACGCCCTAATCCCCCAATTTCTTAATCCTGTTTAATATTTTTTTCATAGGATTTATAACATCCAAAAATATTATTTTAAAAAAATTTCTCCCCCGTACTCTGAGTGTAAATACACCCATGCAGACTGTGCCTGTTTTGTCCACAGCTGTAACCACAGAACTTAAAACATCACCTGGCACATACTAAGCACGGAAAAAATGTTGTCAAATGAATGAATGGATGGATGATGACCCTGAGGCACCTTCCTTTTGGAGACAGAGGAAGACACAAGGAAAGGTTATGTTTAAATTCGTTCCTCCGCCATTCGATTCCCCTAAGAGAGTCTGGCTATATCCTACGTATTAAAGAGTTTAGGAAAACAACAGTCACACAACAAGCTATAACTAAATTAGAGATTATTTTAGCTGAGAGTTGACTATATGTGTATGCACAGATCGGCTTAGGCTGAAAAAAAAAGCAGATTTCTGAAAATTGATGTGGTTTTATTTAGTTTTTAATCTCAAATTGCATTTCAGACAAGTTTTATTACTGTTGTATAAACCAAGCTAAAGGGGGTCTCTAAAACACACGTACACAGTGTGGCACGGCAAGCACTGGAAACACACCTTTGCTGAGAACCGTCCTGTACGAGGCACTGTGTACCGGGAGACAGAAGGAACGAGGCCAAGTCCCTCAGAGTCCAGTGTAGGGTTTCTCAACCTGGCAACATTTTTAGGCTGAATACTTCTTTGTTGTGTGGGGCTGTCCTGTGCATTGTAGGATGTTCAGAAGCATCCCTGGCTTCTAGCCACTAGATGCAGTAGCAACCCCCAAACTGTGACAAGTAAAAATGTCTCCAGACATTGCCAAATGTCCCCTGGGGGCAAAATAGCCCCCATTAAGTACCATTGGTCTAGTGGTCTACTGGGAAGATAGGAAAAAACATTTATACATATATATTATTTCATATAAGGCAGTTATGATAATAAGGTACTTAGTAACTAGCTAGTTAAGCACAATAAAGGCTGGGTATGTTTTAGGAGGGGGAGAGTTCAAAGTTGGCTTTCTACATCAGGAAAGGCCCAAGCCTCTTCTAAGGTTTAAGAGGTTCCTTCCGACGGACACTGGCTGGGGAGGACCTGGGTAGGTAAGAGTTACAGGAAAACAACAGGCTGGAAGCAGAGAATGGAGGAGAAAGAATGTTACTGAAAGGAGGGGATTAAATTTCTCTTTTGTGTCTTCTTTCTTATTATTCCCCATGTTGCCTGTAATTACATTATATATTACCTACATAAATATATCATAAAATACTTTGAATGTGACACAGGTAGATTTTTTTTCCAAATGAGGAAAGCTTATTCAAGTCCAGAGCTGATGAAAATTCATTTAGCATTGAAAAAAAAAGCATTTGGGAAAAAGATGTTAGATAAAAGGTGAAGGAATTAGATCCCTAAAAAGAATTTTCCTTTCACTGCATCAAACCTAGTGATGCCTCCTCTGGGGCTGGAGGGGTTTTCCCAAGGGTGGGACTGAAGAGGCTCTAGCATTTTCCTGGTCTTTTCCCCACCCAACCCTGTCCCGCATCCTTGTGCAGCCACTGGCGTTCTCTGGCACGCACGGTCTGACGGCGACGTGGTTTCTCCGAGGGTAAGTCTCCTTCATTAGGAGGCTTCTTTCTGCCTCCGGGGATGTGTCTGCACCTCATTAGTGCTGTGTCCTCGAGAAACTAGAGATTCAGTGACGCAGGGTCAAATTACCGGTCAAGAGGCCTCTTGTATGTCCAGCGTGCTTGATATGACACAAAAGATGGACTTTTAAGTCCCTTTTGCTTCCTTTCTCCTTCCCCTCCTTAGTTTCTTTCCACAAGTCATCCCTACTGTTGGCTTCAGTGACGCCCTGTATGACACACCACATGCCCATGTCGGCTTCTTAGCCTCTGAACATGAGGCTGCTCTGTTCCTGAAGAGAGGAAATTTCCCCAGATTTCAAACCCGTTTGGATTCCCCTCTGAAGGGTATCGTCAATGTTCCATAGTTAAAGACACACTGTGATCAAAGTTTAAGACATGGTTTCAGTACTGTCCGTTTCCCCTTACCCTTCTTCTGACCAGTTTCCTCCTTTTCTCTATATGCCACAGGACAAATTCAACATTGACTCAAATCTGGACAATGACTTAACTAAATTCAATAAGGAATAGGGAAACTATTATGGTCATTTTTACCAAGTGCGTGAAGGTAAGTTAAGATTTTGTTAATAAATGTATTTCTTCGTAAGAGGCGTTTCATGAAAAAAAAAATCCAAACAAAACTAAAAAGTGACATATGCCCAACAATCAAGGGTGGAAAACAAGACACACCTGTTACATAGGACATTTAAAAGAAAATGGTGAAATAAAAACAGAAGTCTTTATGTTTCCTGAAAAATCTTCATTCTGTGAATGACAGATGCTAGCTGGAATGGGCCATTCGTGAGTCACAGATGAGATACTGCTCACTTTCATTTAAAGAAAGTAACATAACTATTATTTTCAGATCATAAGCAACATTTAACCCAGTGCGGATCTTCACTGGCATTTTTAAAATTTATTCAAAGCAATGTTTGGAGGCATAAATTCCAAGGTGTTGCATTTGTCACAAAGTGCAATGGGTACCATACATGGAACCTGCCATTCTGGTCTCATGAAAAGCATCCTTGAAACTCACTGTAAGTGGGTTTCCTTATTTTCAGTGCAAATGAATATCTATGTTAGTGCTTTAACATTCATGGTCTAAACAGGAACTTCAACTGTTATAATTCTTACACATTAATCTTTCAGTAAACAAATGTCGCAGCATCTTTCAATTGTAGTAAATTTCTGAGTGAAGCAGTTTTTTCTTACAGATGACAGTCTCAGTACTATTTGATGCATTGATTGATATCATAACATGCCTCACCAATAAGCTGATGGGTACACTTCACAGATATTCCAGATTCATACAGTGCAATGTTTCACAACACATAACACCATGAAATCACTGTATGAATCCAAGAATTCCTACCTCTCTTGTGGTTTGCAACTTGAACAGAAGAAACTGTTGACAAAGCTAATTTGGGAGCAACTGGATAGGTTTAAAAGAATGAACAGCAAATTAGAAGCAATAGTGAAACGTTCAAACTGTAATAACTTATCACCAACCCACTTGAAAAGCAGCCCTAAATCAAGAGACTATTTGCATCTGTTGTTTCTGGGAGTTTGTTTCAATTACAAAGGAAGGCTCGTATTGGGCTGAAAATGGTTCAACATTGTTAGTAATAAGGTTTAGAATTTGTAATTTCAGAGGCAAAATGAATTACCATTGAAATCAAGAATCCAGTTATGCAAGGATTGTTCCCAAAACTATGTGGATATTAGGATCCTTGATTGTCCCTCTTTTTTTTTTTAAATTGTTCTATCTTTATTATCTTTTTTAAACATTTGCAAATTTGACACATATATGTGAGTGTATACATTCATATATGTGTATACAGACTTAGGATTGTCCCTCTTTTAAAATAGTAGTAGTGTTGTTGAGTTCATTAGCAATATCATTGACTTAATTCACTGTGTCATTCTATCTGTGTCACCATAAGCTACATAAAACCAGTTAGACTATTTTTATTGAGCTGATTAGACATCACAAAACATAGTTAGTCACAATGATCAACCATTCAGCAGCATTTGGGCCTTGGTCTCAGTGTCACCTTGAACATGTACACCTTTCAAAATTGTAGTCTTCTCAGCATTTATTACCTTTGTGATGATATCAGTTTGTTAATGGCAGTATTTTCTCTATAAGTTTGCCTGCCATTTCTTTTCCAATTATTCATGAAGGGTTGCTTGTGAAAATAGCCAAAACGGAATGGAGCCTAATATTCTTTGCAAATGTTGACAAGATAAATTAGGCTGCACAGAACTGGCCTCAGCTACAAAGTATACCTTTCACTAAAATTTCAAGTTCAAGCACTTTATTCAACTGTGCTATTTCTCAAATAGATTCATTTGAACTCATTATCCACATTCTTAAAAACTGCAACAGTATTACCTAAAGTTATTTCTGAAAGCTTTTTGTCTTGTGCATTCACAGAAAACATAGCAAAATAATTAAAAAGGTCTATTTCAAGTTTTGAACAATGAATAATCTTGTTCAGCTCAAAACTCACTGTGGAGAAGTGTTAAGTCTTAGATCCTGTTTTGTATAATTTGTTGAGCTATGAAATTCAATGGAAAATAGTGACTGACATTTCACTGAATATGCTATCATTGAACTTGCCAAGGAATAAAGCCACTAAACCTCCCCCGAATCCTTGTAGAATTATACTAATAGGGGTGAGCTTGATCTGTATTTCTTCTTCCACATATGTATGCAGAAACTTGAAAAAATTCATTTGGACCAGATGATTAAGATAATTCTATTTGCTAGTAATATATGTATCTAGGACAGTCTCAATTTCATCACTCTGATCAAGGATTGAAAATGCAGCCCTTCCAATTTGACTCCTCAACAAATTGCTAATATATTTTGTTTTGCTTAGCAGCTATTTCCTGGTTCCTTCTTTTGCTCATTTCCTCCTCCATCTGTATTCATTAGAGTTTAAAAGGAACATCCTGTATATAACTAAGGAAACAGGAAGCCAAAGATGTGCCTTTTTTTTTTTTTGTGGAGAAGGAAGAAGGCAAAAGAATACAATTTTATATTAAAATAAATTCCTATTTATACATGACTATATATATGTATGTGTGTGTGTATATATATATATATATATACTAGCTGCTAATGTGCATTTAACATTACACTGCATGCAGCTTATGAAGTTTACTGCCCAGTTTTTAAAAGTTCTATTTCTTCCTGTGCAATCACGATCTTGTCTGTTAGTGTCATTTTCTTTTCTTTCTTTCTTCTTTTTGACATTAGAAGTCAGAAAACAATTACTGCTCTAAGACAGAAAGCAGATTTCTCTTAATGCTAGTAGTCATGAACATTAGTTGATAAAGGAGAGAAAGCAGGAAAGTCTCAGCAAAGAAATTTACTGTGATGTGGAAGAGAAAGAAGAGAGAGAACGGAAGGAGGAGGAGGTAGAGGAGGAGGAGAGGAGAAGAGAGAGCAGGGGGTGGGGAGAGAGAATGCTCCAATTTTTGCAAGTTAATGTGGAGCAACAGTAAGAGAAAAAAGATCTGTTGGGTGTCACAGTACTGCCTGTCTGTCTTCTCCCAGACTTTCGATACGACGGAGGTGCCGCTTGGTTTACTTAAGACAAGTTAGAAGGAGACACGAAAGGACTCCTGTGCCACTCACAAGTTTTTAAGGCTTATTTATACTCCACACTGTGATGGCAACAGGACTTTAGGCTTCTCTTGGGACTGACTGACATTCAGTGTAAACTTGGTAAAGGGCTTATGAACTTCTACACCATCTAATTTTTCCCTCCATCCTTCACTCTAATCTTTCTGGACACTCTTCACATTAGAAAAAAAGACTTGAATTACAATTCCTTCAAAGACATGGTACTCATGGTAATGCTCTTATTTAGTGCTAAAAATGGCATATAGGATTTTCCCCCGAACTTGCGGGAATTTATATCAGTAGGAATTTTACATGCTCCTACCTTGTTTTGGGTTAGAAACCTCAAGGGAAGAAATATTCGGCCATATCCTATTAAACTTTGGAGGATCTGCATGCATCAGGAAAAATCAGGGTATGTTATTTTCAGCTATAATGTCATTTGATCTAAACAGAAAATACATGGACAAAGACAAAAACCATACATCTGCTCTTTAACTTGGCTGTGATGCACTTAAACAAAACATAACTCCCACACCAAACAAGAGCAAGCAATCGATGATTCCCAAAACATTGAATGTACATTAAATATATAGCCGCTTCCCTAACAAAGCTACACATTTACTTTTGAAATAAGGTAGAATCTTTTTACACACAAAAAATCAAATAGGGACTTCAGTTATCCAAACTGTTATGTAAAGCTGGCGCCTGAAACTAGAAGATAACACTAAAGAAATAATTTCTCACTTGAGGATTCCATTCTCTTCAATTTATATTTACAGATATGAACTGGCTGCATTAGTCTTTCGTGAGAGATTCTTTGGGGTATGTTTTAAGTGTGAGCCATTATCTCTGAAAAGAAGTGGATCTATTTCCTATTTTTATATGTGCAATTTCTCAGAAAAGGAAAGAGGGATATTACTGGTGGTTCTGCTTTAAAGAGAATAGTTGAAGGTGCTTCCAATCGTATCTAAGGTTTATATATATGGGTGTGTCTATGTTTTCATGATGCTCAAAATATGTTTCTAGAGTTATTGGTTCCAATCCAGAAATAATTAAAAACATTGATTAAATTAAGAATTGATATCATTTGTCTCTTGGATCTAAAAATATTAAAAAATATACATATGGAAGGCAGGAGAATAGCCAGTCTTAGGATTTGATGATTGAAAATTATTTTTGTAAAGGTGCATAGGCCATTACTATTAAAGCAGCTATTTCATGATTCAAATCCTACCATCCACTGAGTTCAGCTCAAAACCACATCTCTTATGTTGTCCTTGGGACCACTCAAGTCTAAAAGGACAGCTCTTGTCTCTAAACTGCTATAGCATGTTACTGTTTGTACTCCTTATTTCTCACTGATATGTGGACAGGCATAAGTTTTAATATTGCTAATTAAAATTTTATAGGTCTATCTCTCATCTCCCTAATTAGATTGGACCTCTTTGAAGAAGAGCAAAGCCTTGCAGAGGGCTTCAGTAAATATCCAATAATTGAGAAATTGATATCAAGTGGATTGGCTAATGTAAGCAGGTATTATCAGATTGTTTCCTCCATAATTAGATTATAGCAAATAACATTCTTGCAAGACATGAGACTTTCATGATAACTTCAGTTTTTAAATATTTGTTAGAAAAACTGATCTAACAGATTTAACAGAGTCGTTGCTCTGTTTTGCTCTGCTGTTATACATGCAAAGGCGAAGGAAATCTTAATATTGATATGACTATATTAAAATTTATGAATGAAAAAAGAATGCAGTAATTTTCCACATCTCTATTCAGGTGTTACTAAATAAATAAATATTTGGTAACATGTAGAGAAAATATGCAAGTTATTGACCGAATGTTGCTTTTTTTTATTTTTTGAGACAGAGTTTCGCTCTGTTGCCCAGGCTAGAGTGCTGTGGTGTCAGCCTAGCTCACAGCAACCTCAAACTCCTGGGATCAAGCGATCCTCCTGCCTCAGCCTCCTGAGTGGCTGGGACTACAGGCATGCGCCACCATGCCCGGCTAATTTTTTCTATATATATGTTTCAGTCCAATTAATTTCTTCCTAATTTTAGGAAGGGTCTCGCTCTTGCTCAGGCTAGTCTCGAACTCCTGAGCTCAAACAATCCTCCCGCCTCGGCCTCCCAGAGTGCTAGGATTACAGGCGGGAGCCACCACGCCCAGCTTAACTTAAGCATTTTGATGATGGGTCGATACTGAATGAATAGAACAAGCCTACTTGGTCTGTGATAATCAGCTTTGAAAAACTATAAATTTGCATTTGAGGGAATTAATATTATCTGTATTCCTAGAAATTGTTTGTTTAAAAAAGATTTCAAATCATTGGTATAGTTTTATATTCAAATATATTCATTTATATTATTAGCGTCAAATTAAGATAATCTTAGTTTGGTGAAATATAGTTCTCTCCATCTTTTTCCGTTGTAGAGGCAAATACAGATTGTAAGTGGGGGTGATATTTGTAAGTTTAACCTTAAGTATTTAGTGATTTGTTTTGCTTGATGAAATGAAAGCAATAATATGATTTATTATTTTATCATTAACCTTTGCCTAGAAATTTAAGCAAAGAAAATAATTTTACATTAAATCAATTTAGAAATGAGTTCTGAAAATTAACTGCATAAATTAAACTTTATTCCATATTCCAATATATTAAATAATTATTTATTCCTATAATTTAGTATAGCTTTTTTTCTTAGGGTTTTATGACTTCTCCCCAGGATTGTGAGGTTTAAGGATCTTCTTACATGTATTACAAAATTAATGTAGGTCATTCTACTTTTGAATTGCTAAGACTACTTGACCTGTATGGAATTATATAGATACCTCAGTTACAATCTGTTCCCTACCTATAACATAATTTTGTTCATATTGTACACCTACCTAGCACAGCTTCTTGGGCAGGGGAAGTCCTTATTTTTGCCTGGGAATATAATTAGACATTTTTTTCCCCAAATAGTTTTCATTATGTAGGATGCCTAACTTTCCTGTACAATTAAAACTCAGAACCACCACCAGCCATCATGTGGAAATCCTGATCTAATCTATACATATCTCTGGCAGCTCAAAATTGTATGTGCTGTGTGTTTTCCTCGGGAGGAAAAATGCTGTCTTGAAAAAAATGGCTATTAAAATTTGTATCCCCTAAACTCCTGTAGCGTGTTACTGTCTGCGCCTATATATTTTCATAATTGGCTATCATGAGATTTTTAACTTAATATCTCACCTTAATTTTTTTTAAATTTTGTTTTAAAATTGCAAGGCCAAGTAAGAAAACAACTTAAAATTAGCCAATTACTCTCTGATTACTTCTTTACTCTGAGATCCTGACATGTAGTAAATACTGAACAAATATTACTAAAAAATGTCTAATTCCCAGAAGTTACGTTAGGCACATTGGAAGCTGTATGAATAGTATAACTGAGACAAATGCTATCTTATCATATCCAATTCCAATGACAGTCTTTGTACAACATGAAGCTTCTGAGAATTCTTAGCCAGTAGGCTACTTGCTTCAAGTAGTTATAAATTGCAAACAGAAAAAATAGTTACGTCAAAAGTATTTGTATTACCTCTTTGGGTTAACTGCTGCAGAATTTATTAATTTCATTGTTTTCATAAATCAACTAGGGAAAATCTCTGGGTCCATATGAAGGTCTCAGAGTGGTAATTTACTACAAGGCAAAGGACACTGGGAGTTGGAAGATAAGTCTGGTCCCAGTTCTGCCACTGAGGATCTGTCTGGCTGGTAATTTCTCTGGACTCCAGTTTCCTCTTCTGTAAGTTAAAGATGCTGGATAAGAGATCGCTAAGGTTTCTCTCAGCTGACAAGTTCTGTCACTCCAGGGGTTTTCTCATGGCCTGGCAGCATCACACTAAAGTTCAGGGAAATACGAAGCCTGTTGAGATGAGGCATATGCCCTTTGGAGAATCTAGGAGATTAAGAGTTCCCTGAATGATGGGGAAATTATTGCTGCATGCTCTGACTGCGGACCTTTTGATCGTCGCAGTGAAACTCAAATTGGAGTTGAGAAATTATTATCAAGGTGATGGGAGAGATTACTATATGCTCGCAGATGGCCAGTCATTTAGGAATATCCTTTTATGAAAATTCCTTCTTCTTAAGGATCCTGGTCCCATACATGTGGGAAAATGGACTGAATTTGTCTTTAGGATCTCCTTGGCTAGACTCCAAAGACTATGTCTATGTATGGTATGGAGGCTGCAGTCATATACCCCACAACTTAAAAATAAACAAAATATCTAAAATGATCACCAGATGCTATTTTGAATTTTCAAATTACATCTATGGGAAGCCTAGAAATATCTATTTAGGTGGGGCTTATTTAAGATATGATTCATGTAAATGGAGCTCAAGCTGGGTTGGAATCCCAATTCTACCACTTGGACAAGTCCCTTAACTTCTCTGCACCTAAGCTTTCTCCTCTATAAAATCGAGATAATGACACTGCCTGCTACTGGTTGTTGTCAAGACTGAATGAGTTAATGTTTGCTTGGCACCGTAGTGAGCATTTAATAAATGTTAGCTCATTCTATGTGTGGTTGCAATTGTAATAAAAATCAGATTACTAGGTATAAACAGTTGTACTGACTTGAAGTTGGGAAAATAATACGCTTCCTCTATTTTCTTTTTTTTTTTTTCAATCTTAGTTGTTCCCAAAGCAACTGATTCTGATAAGTAAAAAAGCTCACTTAAGATATAGCTTACTTTAGCAAATAATCCAGTTCTAGGGCCTATATCAATTACTATTGTTCAGAAAGCAACAGAAATTATTTTATAATATTATAGGAAATATTTTCTTTTAGCCTTTAAAGATAATGGAAATGCTAATTTCCAAATTTTTTTTTTTTTGGTTTAGAAGCATATCACCTTAGAATGTGAATCAAATATGTAGTTTTTCCAAAATTTTTAAGAACTCCTCAAAAAAACCTATTATATAACAATTTAGTTGTAGCAATTGAAATCCATTTTCATGAATGAGAAAAACTGAGAAGCCAGTTACAAAAATGAAGCTCTGGAAAAAAGTATTTTCCTCTTCTGTGCACCAAGGAAAGCTCTCTGCACTGTAAGTTGGAGAGAACTATGTTAGGATTGCTAACTCTGACCATCTAGGGCTGATGCCATAGTGAATCAAGCTGGAAAGCAAGCCTGAAGCAGAAAGCTAAAGAAATTATGTTTACATCAGGAAAGCTATGGAGGTAGCGTTGCTTTAGAATGTGAAGTTGTCTTCTACAACAAATGGCATTCACTGAGCATGAATTGTAGGCAGCTTTCAAGTCACTTTGTGAAAATCCTTTAAGGACAGAGTACGATATGACCATGCTTTCCTACCAAAAGGCAAGTTTATTGACTTTTTTCTAGTATAGTCTATCATGTACTATCTCATACTTTAGTAATTTAAATAAATGAGAAGGTGAATTCTAATGTCATGGTAGAATGAAAAGAGTCCTCATTTGGAAATTGGACATTGAGCTGTAACCCTGACTCACCTACTGTCCAGATGCTTTAGACAATTTATTTAAGCCTTAGTTGCCTTATCTGTAAAATGATGAGGTTGGATGAGTTGGATGTCCTACCAACACTAATGTTTACACGATTTTTGATGCTAAAATGTGGCACCTTGTGAGAAACAGGGGGCTACCATGCTATGAAAAGCCATTGCTGAGAGGATGTTATGAGCCTTCATTAAACATCCTTCTTCCTGGGCATATGAGGAGAATATCAGGTGGAGATAAAATCACAACATCCCTTTGGGTTTATACAGTCACTGCTGTTGTTCCTCAGGAAATATGGAAATAACATTACTGAAGCCAAGAAAGGAATCTACAGGAAACTTCAAAGCTCTCCAGGAGAAAACCCCAGAGCCTCAGAGGTAATCTTACCATATTCACAGCTAGCTGCCCGCTCTCAGAAACACAGCATCATTAAACTGGTGGGGAACATACAGTTTAATGTGATGGCGGTAGGGCTTTCCTCCAGATGGCACATAGAACTTTATTTGGCTATAAACAACAATCTCGATAAAGAAAAAAAACTGGTTTACTGTCACAGAATATGTAGCATGTTTCACAATTTGCACAGCTAATTTCATGAACTGTTTCATGTTCTACAATATGACTGATATTTACACATTTCCTCTCTTCCTCAGTATATTGGGGATGTTTGGTAGTGGAAGAAGGGCGTATTTTGACGGTGGAAGGATCATAGTCCCCCAACCCTGTCCTCAGACATCATGTTTGTAAATTCTCCAGTTGACAACACAGTGGGGTATTAAAAAAATGAACTTCTATTTTTTCCTAGGACTCTACAGTTCCCTGCAAAGAAATGGATTAATTCAGGGCCCAAAAGGTCTTCTAAGGGGCAGAGTGTGTCATGGATTGGAAAGAGTCTTAGGTAGGAGTCAATAAATCTAGAATTTTTGTTTTCTAATCCGTTGGTATAATATGAACATAGCTTTTGGCATCAGATAGGCATTCCTGGCTGTATTACCTGGGGCAAGTTACATGGCCACTCTGAGCCTCAGATCCACCACTTGTAAAATGGAAGTGTAGACACATGGGAGCATCTTCCTACAATTCCAAGCAAAAAGCTCTGCCTGGCTTTTCCAGGAAGTGGAGTGGCTAGCTGGACAGCTCTCCAATGACAGCCGAAGAAGACTTCAATTGATACCCACACCCTTGAGGTGACTGCTACCATGTGGGGATTCACAGTTAACATGTTTTAAGTTTCATAATGTGACCTTTTGGAGAACTTGGCAAATCTTCATTTAAGCTAGGAATTTCCTTACCCAACAGAGATAACTAGCAAAGGCAGAGATATCAGCTCACACTTAAAAAAGTGGCTTTGCATTCTAAGTTCACCTGGGGAAAGGTTAATACATGAAAAATTTAATTTGTTCAAGGTGAGCAATTGTCAATAAAGATTAGTGAACATCTCATATTTTTTTTTTTTTTGAGTGGGAGATTCTTTCCCCCTCCTCCATTGGAATATTTGATTTGTTCTTCAGGTTTAAAGAGGCAGCTACGTCCTAATGTCCATTCAACTTTAGGATAACCACATGGCTTCATGAATGTGAAATGCTAGTTACACAAATACGAAATGGTTCCGTGATACGGATACTGGTTACACGATGTAGCAGTCCCAAAGGCATTTCACCTGGGACCTTAGCTTTCCTTCTAGAACATCAGCAAACAGCTCAAAATTAATGTAGCACACCATGCAATTTGCCATGTCGCTACACTAGCCTGATAATTTTTTTCCTCATTATATAAAACCTAATTAGCTAAAGGGCAATTTAAATGAAACTTTTATTTGGGGGATTTAGAAGTATTAAAGCAAAGGGGAAAAAAACCCAAACAAACACCGCAGCTCTCTGGATAGCATGAACATGATTATTAATAACCCTTGGGTGGGAAAATGATTAACCTTGTTATTTTCCTCACGATCCAGGTTTCTACAATAAATTGGTACCGCACAAAAATATTTGGATGCTGTATGGAAAACAACTTTTACATGGTCTCCAACTGGCATCAAATGTTTTAAAGTATGAAAACATCTCTGGGCTTTCTCAACAGGCTGATGGATTCCCGCAGGTAGCATTTCCCTTGTTTAACAGTCCTGCCAATTAAATCAAATTAGAGATGAATTTTTACCTCTGTGATGAAGGAAATGCTTATTATAAGAGAAAACAAGAAAATGGGATATTTCCCTTGAGTGAAATGTTGTTTTATTTTTTATTATTATTTTTTTTGAGACAGAGTCTCACTGTGTTGCCCGGGCTAGAGTGCCATGGCGTCACCCTCGCTCACAGCAACCTCAAACTCCTGGGCTCAAGCGATCCTCCTGCCTCAGCCTCCCGAATCGCTGGGACTACAGGCATGCGCCACCATGCCCGGCTAATTTTTTCTATATATTTTTAGTTGTCCAATTAATTTCTTTCTAATTTTAGTAGAGACGGGGCCTCACTCTTGCTCAGGCTGGTTTCGAACTCCTGAGCTCAAACAATCCGCCCACCTCGGCCTCCCAGAGAGCTAGGATTACAGGCATGAGCCACCGCGTCCGGCCTGAAATGTTGTTTTAAATTGAGTACATTGGGGATCAGGGAAAGGGATAGCCAAACACCTCCATCAATATTCTATGTTTTATATGTTAATACCATCATGCCAGTCATTTGAAAGTAATTTAAGAAAATGATCTACAGTCAGGTTCACAAAATGTTTGCATCTCTCTTTTCTTTTGTTGGTATGCTAAGAAATATTTCTGTTTATTTAAAAAATCCGAGTCTTTTGAAATGATCTATCTTGATGTGATCTTTCATTTTGTGGTTGGTCTACCTTTAACCTCTAACCCACTTGCCGTCTGCTTTTTGAAAGAGTGATGATCACCCACACAAATCTTTTTGCACATTAGGCCAATTCTTGATGGTCTAATTATGCTCTTTAGGATATACTTAAATAGTATAATTTGTGAAATAATTTGCTTTTCAGGACCAAAGATCAGATCATATATGTTATAAGGTAATGATCAGTTTATCACTTTAACAAAAACACCCATGCCAAGCCAACTATTAATTTGGAATATCAGCATCGACAAATGTTTACTGGATAAAATTGTGAATGTTTACGTGTAAGTGCCTAATACATTTTATAAAAAAGGAAATCTGAATGAATTACTACCACATCTGGTAAAGTCAAAAGTCATAGCTCAAATGGCTACAGATCTATTTTGGGATTCATTAATTGCTGACAATATCACCAATGTTTTTTCAGCCATGGCCAAAGCACATCAAAATGACTGAGTTTTAAATCAAGTACCCTTGGGATGATTGGAAAGCCTATTTCTTAATAGATAGACAACAGCAGGTACAAATGACCTTAATGGAAAATTTTTTTCAAAAACATTTTTAGCAGATGATCGGAAAGGATGACTGCTCTGTCCATGCATTTAACCTTAATATAGGCGATGGCATTTTGAGATCTCTACTGAAATCTATTAGGTCTCCAAAGCCTTTAGTCTCTGTATATAGCACATGTATGTAAACTTATGGTTACATACATCAATAACTTACATTGATAGTAAACATCATTTATTTTCCTTGAGATACACATTGATGATCAGAATCTCATGGGTGTTACATCTGTTACAATGGTATCTTCCTATACAGTCGTGGAATTACATTCATTGTTTCCTTCTTTGGGGTAAAGGGAAAAGCCCTGGCAAACACCCATACTTGGTTAAAAATCCAAGCAGCCCCTTCTTCTCTGGCTTGCACCTTGAAAACCCCACTCCCATGCCCTCTAGAACAGGCAGTGAGTCATCTACACGTGAATTCTTGCCCTTTGGAGAGGAAAGGAATCCACCGGTGCGTAGAGCAAGCAAGTCCACAAAGAAGGAACTTAGGAACGCCATTAAAGTAGCCTAGGAAATAGAATCATGTTTGATGGTTTTGTTGTAAATCACTTTACCTTAAAAGCCAGGCAACAGGCAAACTAGCCCCGTGTGATGTTGGGTGACCCCTGGAAGCTCTTACATCCTGCTTGCTGGAAATCTGAGAAAACACCCTTTAAACTCCAAGCAGAACAGCCAGAGGCATACTAAAGGTGGCTTACAAACTATCACTTTTAGTCGGAGGGTTTCTGTTAGGTATTAGGAGTTAAATTTTCCTAGGTTCCTGACAATAAAGGTTAATACATTTTCCAAAGGCACAACAAAGCATCCTTTCAGGTCACCACTGATTTCAAAATAAAACAAAGCAAAACCAAACTGGAATTTCCCGATTTGGTGTGTTAAAGGTCAACATCTGCTGATGCTCAGAGATGGGGGATGCGGTGGAGGCGGCCGAATGGGATGTTGAGTGAGCAGGACAGTCAGAGGGTCCATGCAACACACAACTGACACTCCAAACAGAAAGACACCCCAACGCCAAAGAACTACTTTTCCATCCATCCATTTCTGAAACTTTTGACAGGCCAGACACTATAGCAGCCTCCATAATTTGTCTCCGCTTGCTTCTGTTTGGTTCCCTGTTGTTCTAAAATGCATGTGCAAATGCAATTGTCAAGGCCCGAAAGGAGCACATTGTGGGGTATATATACAGTTAGGCAAATGCGAAGGAGGATACTAAAGCAGAAAAATTAGACTATCAGAGCTGAGGCTCTCATTTGCAAGTTCATAAAACTGATGCTGTTTCAACAAGATCACAAAGGGGATGTGTAGCATTAGGCTGGTATTTAAATGGATGTGAACACTGTTTCTATTTACAAAGTGGCCAATTTTCATGGCATTTACCACATTCAGTTCTTAACAAATCAGTGTCCAGGCCTACTCACAAGCTTAGGTAAACTGGGTTGATTTATAAATTGGAAGACCTGACTGTGCATTTACAAGAAGTGGGAAGTTGTTTTATCCAAATTATCAGAGTATTGCTTTTTACATGGATATTGGGTGTTGCAATTCTTCAACTGCTATTTATACTGCGGTCACCCTGCCTGGCACAGCACCTATAACACGGGCCTGTGAAGGGTGACACCACAGTGAAAATTCTTCTCTTCACTGACAGTGCATAATCTTGGCTTCCTCAGTACTTTATTTCTAATCAGTTATTCAGCTTTTGTTCCAAGGTTTTAGCCATCAGAGATAAAGGGTGCAATATACAAAAATATGTAAAATTCTGCTCTGGAAAGTTATTAGACATTTTCTCACAAGCATTTCAGGTTTGGTATTAGGGTATCATTGTTGTGTGTGTGAACAGGGAGCTACAGACTGGCTCTCCCACGACAGCTGGGAGAATGTTCTTTGCAGGGAGTCTGGAGAAGTATTCCACAAAGGCTTGAAGAGGGATTTCTCTTTAATTGCTTAGATTTCTAGCAGGATTTTCTAGCACTCTGAATCCTAAATTCTGCATGTATTTTTTATAGCTCTTCTCTATCAACCTTAAACCTAAGGAGTCCCAGAGACATGGCTCACTGTAATTTAGGAGGGAGAAATGGATGTACTGATTATCGTTTTCCTTCATTCCTCCAGAAAGACTAGTGCTC
Source organism: Propithecus coquereli (assembly GCF_000956105.1). NCBI lineage: Eukaryota > Metazoa > Chordata > Mammalia > Primates > Indriidae > Propithecus > Propithecus coquereli. Next base: position 2,236,764 of record NW_012148496.1, read on the forward strand.
ACACATCTGCCTCTTTCAGGCCTTCACAAAGTCCAGAGTTTAATATATTAACAAAATTCCTTTTCCCTGGTTTCATGGCCTTTGCCTTGAGTTCTGATGAATATGCCCCAGGCATTCATTGGCATTCATTCTCTGCTTTTCTAAATTATGTTGGAAATCCACAGTCAGTCCTAGAGAGAGAGAGTTCAATTTGTTTGTTGGTTACTAAGTATGAGTAAGTAGGACTATTATATTTTTGCTAAAATAAGTTATGGTCATCTAAGTAATTGCACCTCCGTGGCCTTCATTGGTCAAAAGCAGTCAGGAAAGCAGTGGCTCTGCCATGCCCGCAGAAGACTTATGCATAAATAACTACTTTATCTGTGCTCTCAGCGTATCTGGGCGGAAAACCAACACAAAAAAAATGCAATTCACAAAGCAAGTACCCTATTATATCAGAAATGGACACTGGGAAAATAGATCTGAGGAGCTGAACAACAAAGCAAAGCTAGGCTAGACTGGGTTTGGTGATTTTTTACTTACTACCAATACTGGAAATACTGGGGATACCTGGAGAGAAAGAAAACAATAGACAAGCTGTTAGCTATTTATTAGTACATGACATCTTTAACATAATAAAAAATCTTAGTAACTTGACATATGATAACATTCAGACCATTAGGAAATTGGCGTAGAAATATATATGTGTGTGTATATGTATATATATTTATTTCAACGGCTGATTCGAGGGATCCTTGTGACATCAAACATTTCATGCTTGCATATAAGGTTAATGAACATTTGCATGTGGTTCAAAAAAGATATTGAGCTAGGCTTATGTTCTGTGCACAGAGTACCAAATATACACTTTGTGGACCTGTGCAAATATATCCACACATGCAATAGATCTTTTTAAATGTGTTGAGATGCATGTGTCAGCTGTTGAAAATCATTTGGCACTTTATTTGATTAATCTCACATAACCATCATTTTTATTCCTCTTTTACTTGTCAGATATGTGGATTAAACTCTGTAATAGAAACTTAATTGAGCAGAATAATTCAAGAATACATTAGGTTGTTCATATTGATCATGGACTTCATCGATTTTTCAGCTTTCACTTTAATTCATAAGTTGTGCTAAGGTAGTGGAGCCATTTCAGAATGTGGCTGGACTTGGCATAAATGTGGGCATGAATTTAGTCTGTATCCAGATTAAAACTCCTCACTAAGCAATATAGTGTTGTGGCCAAGAGCAGGGGCTCAGGAGCTTGGCTGTCTGAGTCTGAAGCTTGACTCTGACGCCTAAGATTTCGCTGACTGTGTGACCTGGGGCAAGTTACTTCCACCCTCAGTGGCTCAGTTTCCTACCTCTTAGGGTTGTTGCGAGGATTTTATAAACTGATAGATTTCAAGCACCCGGAGCATTGCTTGATAGGTAGTATGTGCTATATTCATCTCTGCTATGATTACTATTGTCGTAGCTGGTTCAAAAAGCATCACTGTAATAGATACTGCTAATTAAAAGCCAGAGATTTACACCCTTGCCCCTAAATTCAGGTAGCAGTGTGGGTGAGAGTCTGAGATGAGAATCAAATAGACCTGAGTGAGAGTCTTGCTTTGCTACTGACTAGTTGGGTGATTTTAGGCATGTCCCCTAGCTGCTTTGTGCCTGCTTCCTCATCTAAAAAGGGGCTAATAATATCTACCGCATAGGGCTGTCATGGGGATTGAATGAGGTAATCCATAAACATGTCTGACACACGGTGTGTAGCCGATAAGTGATAGCTGTTAATGAGTTGTTCAGACTTGTTCTCCACAACATTGAGGTGTAGTAACAGGTGGTAACTGTAAGAATCATTAAGCTTCTATTTTAGTATTTATCTTTGAACAACTGCCCGCTGCTTATTTTAACTAGTCATTGTACCTTGCTCAGAGATTTCTTGCTTTGTATTCTTTAAAACCAAGAGCTATTTTCCTATTTCTTAGTGGGGAGAGGAGAATGAAGAAATAAGGTTTACTATGATTTTTTAAAACCCTGGATAGAATGAAATTTTATTTTCAGGTATTCGATATATTAAAAATCTCTTGATTTTAAATGCTCAGAGTTTATAGTGCTTCAGCTTAACTACTGATCACTGATCAACCCAAACTAGAAATCTAAATTTCTATTTCCATGTTTTGACTCTATCCTATGAACTGAATTTCAAGCTGAATGCAATTTCTGCAAAGGACTGCTGAATTCCTGACCCAACACTCCAGCAGACTATCTTTGCCACAGCGTGACAGTGAGCTGGTACTGAATCTTTATTTTTTTCCTTTGCAAATCCCCTGTTGAGTGAGGTACGATGGCAGCATCATAATTTTAGTATCAATTGCAGAAGCTCCAAATTTCCCCATGATTGAAAATCCTGCTCCATTGCAAGGAACCGCTTCCCTGTTGTAATCCATCAAAGAGAATGGAAGTTAGGATGGCAGGAAGAGACTTTTCATGTGTTTTCAAACTTACAGGGAGTTAGAGGGCCATGCATAATGCAAGGTGAAGTTCTCTGGGTGTTTGGCCAGACACAATGGAGAGCAAGCCTGCAAGACTGTTTGATGTAGTAGTTGAATACTTTAGAAAGACGCAGAAATTTTTCTATTCCTTTGGGGATACCAGTGCAGGGGAACAATGCTCATGCCAAGTATACAAACCTCACCAAACAAGGCTATTATGAGATTCTATTTTCCTCATGAAGATGTTTTCTATTACCTAACCTTGGATGCTTAAAATTCAGGCTTTTCCTCATTTTGTGGCTTACGATTTTTTGAGGTGCTGCCAGATGAATCACTTTCTGTTCCACTGCTGTAAAATGGGAATTGCTTAGAAAAGATTTTTCAACTGCTCATTTGAATAAATATTTTTGACTTTGAAAATATCTGAACACCAAGGGATGTCCATTAGTATATTTTCAAAAGTTATTTTTTCTTAGTGTTTCTTATTTTAATGTCCAAATACCTTGTTTTTGGTTCTCTACAGATAACTAAAGAATGTAGTAAACCCATCACATTCATTAAAAAGGCTACAGGTAAGCCATGAGAAATCCTTCAGATACTCAAGGAAATAAGACAGGAAGACCTAGAAATGAATTGCAAGAATTCATTTCGTGGAAGGTGGGGTGACTTTGGGGTCTGTAAGGAACGAATCAATGAATGCGATTCTATTTTACAACAGGCACTCTGCCCATAAGCCAAGGGAATGAGAGTCAGATTGTGCTGAGAAAATTTCTAGGCAATGTTGACAGTTTTTTAAACATTTCCTGTGAGGTGACAACTATTATGTAAAGAATATTTTTACCTTTAAAACTGAGCTCAGAAGTTATTTCTTCCCTTCATTCTCCATATCCCTGTAGGAGTTAGCTCCTCTCTCCTTTGTACAGGCCTCCATGATCAATTTATCAACTTAGTTTTTAATTGTTTATGTGTTTGCCTGACAAGTCTGAGGGGACAAGCTCCATGTCCTGGTCCTTTCTGTATCTCGCGTATCTGCACAGGACAATGCCTGATAATGGCAGAATTGCTCAATGTATATTTGAACAAAAATGTATTACCTGTTTCCATAATGGATTCTATCATTGTGAAAAATACTACTTTTGGTCAAAGTATGATTTTTTCACCTATAAAACATTACACTAAGACATTTCTTAGAGTTCAAGATTTATGAATATTAATTGTTAATACTAACATTAAATGTCTTTGAACACATCCTCCATTCTGATAGTAAGAGTTATATAATGTACAAATTCCTCTCACTGCTTTGCCTTCCATGAAATTCTGAGGCTCAGAGCTCAGCTTGATGCTCAACTGGGGAAACTGTTTAGCATTTTAATGTTTGGCCTATTTTCTTTCCATTCCTTTTCTCAGATCTTCCTTTTAAATTCCTATTTTGATACTCTTATTTGTATTTGTCTTTTTTCCTATCCCATCCAGGGGCAAATCCAGATTTTGTGGGATGTAAATTATATACAAATCTGAGAGCTCTCTTTAAGAGAAAGAATATAACATTAAAATATAAAGTTACATAGCAAATTGAATTCTTTTATTTAGAAGGAGTTCAGTGAGGGACCCTGATGTTTAAACTTCATTAACTTAAATCCACCTCTGAACAACCTCAAAATACTTGGGAAAGATAAACCAGATGATAGGTAGATAAAGAAGAAGGAAAGGAAGGAAGGAAGATACTAGATGAGCTAATTCAGGAAGAGTGATAAAAAATTGAGAGCTAAAAGGAATTTAAGAAATCATCTTATTCAACCATTTCATTTTACAGAGGAGGCACAAAGAGATGCAAGTGAGTTGCCCTTTATAGTTACCATCGGAGCCTGTGATTCCTCGTCCCTGTCTGAGACATTGCTAAGCTGGCACTGAGGAAATGAAGCACAGGTGTGCATGAGCTTTAATAGAAGTTTCTGCAATGCTCAGTATATATGTATAATAGCAATGCTTCTTCTAGAATACAAATGTTGCTTCAGCCAGAGACATACATACATGTTGAGTAAACCAGAAGGCCATTATGCCCCATGTGCCAATAAAATGAAAAGGTACTAGCCTTGTAGGCACTTGCAGTTATTCTCTCCTCAACCTGCCATTCCTGTTCCCATGTTTATTTTAATGTTTGTTCTAAGGGCATTCTGCTGCAATTAGAAGGATAAGAACCTAGTAGAATTATGTAATGTAGTAATGTGATATTTTCTTCTTCTTTTTAAAAAATCTTACTACCCTCCCACACCACGTAAATAGCTAAAGGGTACATAGTTAAGCTTAAGGAAGTCAACATGATGGAGATCTCAAAAATAAATACCTGATCTTCAGAAGCAGATGAATGCAGTGCTAAAAGCCATAACACCTTCTGAGCATCAATGGAAGTTTCAGAAACTTTTCATCAGGAAGGAAGTAGAAGGGATAAGGATTTGGCATGCTTCAAAATTACCACTGTTGTGGTAGATGATTTGAAAAAACCCATCAAGTAGGTGACTAGATCTTATGGCCAGACCGAAGCCATTGGGAGCTCTAACTCCGAAAGAAATTCCTGTAGCTGAAGAGGTAGGTAATGAGCAAGAAAACATTCTGCAGACTCATTTGTATTCCAGAGGAATTACTTCCAATGTCCTTCCAGCCTCAGCCCCTGGTTCAAACTGCGGTCGATGGGAGGTGCGGTGATCGTCTCCCAGGGACTTGAAAGTGAGGGAAGTAAGATTGCCTTCACAAGAGCACGCGTGAAATCACCGTATAAATGACCCAAACAGAGATGTCAGAGCCATGTTAGAGCAGTAGCAGGGCTTGGGGCCTGAGCGCGTGTGACAGACTGGACAGAGGTGACGTTGACCTGCCTCACTGTGTTAACATAACTGAAGAGTGGAAGAGCCAGCCAATCAAAATGCGGAGAAGGTGCGTCCTGAAACATACGGTGGCAGTGCTGTCCTGGCATGTCTCAGGGAGAGAGAGTGGCAACCTGTAAACTTCCAGACGTTCAGTGTCCTGCTGGCATGAGGGAGGCGAACCCAGTGTGGGATGGACATGGCAGGATGTTTCAGCCTGATGTGATTAACATTCACGTCATTTAGACCTCCTGATCCCGTGCTCACCGAGCAACCTTCTGATTATTATCTGGCCCTGCACGTAGACTTAATTACAGGAAGGAGAATACACTGGTCATAAGCACTTGACTAATCTGAACACCGTGGCTGTTATTTCACATTGTGGATGAATAAACAGGCATTTGGCCATAATATATCTCCCCATATAGCTGCTGTCTCCAAGGGGAGAATTTGGTGATCGTGGGCTGGATCTCAGTGAAAATGTAATGACCATAGCAACTAAGTTCATTGTGGTTTACCGTGTGCCTGGCACTGTCTAAATGCTTTGTGTTTTTTAATTCATTTAATTTTACGACAACCCTATGAAGTCAATAATCAGGCTGATTTTACAGATGGGGGAAACTCAAACACATAGAGGCTGAGTAACTTGCCCGAATTGTCTCAGTCAGTTGGGAAGGAAATTTGACCCAAAAGGTCCAGGTTCCAGAGTTTGGGCCCATAACCACCACTCTCTACTGTCTCTTAATTTATTGCAGGCCCAGAACTCTTATCTCCAGTTTTCAAATAAAAAAAAATTGTGAAACTGAAAGTTTTTCCAAAATATACCTGCAGTATAACCTAATGCGCTCTGAACTACCTATGTGGCAAAACTGGGATGGAACGGATATGAGCTTATTATTTATAGTCCTCCCCCATCCCAGTTGGTGAGAATAATATCTTTGCTGCAGAAATATTAAAATGATTGATTAAATGGTGCTGCCTAATATTCTGCTGTGGGTATTGTTGTAATATAATATATGTGCACTGTATTACCTTTCTAAAATCCTAAAAATTTTGAATTCTAAATTTTATCTGCTCCCACGTGCTTCAGATGAGGCACTGCGAACTGGTGGTTGTGCATAAGTAACTTGGTACTCTGGTTTTATATACTGGGCCTACAAGCTTGGTCATACACATACGAGGAAGAACTTCTCTCACTGGGCTGACAGAATTAAGGTTCTAAGCCTGAAAGGCTAGTGGTCAGACCTTTCTAGTGGTCAAGCCACCCAGGCAGTGAATGCCACTTAGGGAGGCCTGTGAAAACCAGCCAGCCAGTGTGCCATCTCCAAATGGTTGGATGGGCCATTTGCATCAGTGAGTCTTTTTCCTGTTGGACTTCCTCCAAGATCTCAGATGGTCTCTCACTGTAGGGGACTGAAGGCTCTTGTGTTAGAGCTGATGACCTGTGAAGGCCACATATTCCAGGAGACAAAAGCGGATCTACGGGAGGCCAGTATATCCTTGTGTACATTACAGGGGTATTAGGTTTATTTATCTCTTTGCCAAAATACTAATTCTACAAACATATATGAAGACCAAGAATAAAACATGGTCCCACACTTAGATTGATAATGTTTTAGTTCCTATAATCAGACAGACCTGACTTTAATCTTGCTCTGTTATGCATTAGTTGTGGGACCTTGGGACAATTTACTTAATCTTTCTCAGCCTGCATTTCCTTGTCTGTAAAATGGGGATAGTAAATAGCACACACCCCATTGGGATGTCGTGAGGATTTAAGCCAATAAAACACATAAAGCATTCCACAAAGTGTAAAAACCTATGGTAAACTTAATAAATGGTAGCTATCATTATTATCATAACTATGTTAGTCAACTAGTTGTAAGTCTACATACATTACCAAGATTCTAGACAGAAGAGTAATTGATTTTGCATAGGAGAGTCTAGGTAGGCTTCATTGAGGAGTTGGCATTGAGGAGCAGTCTTGAAAAATGAACAGAATTTCAACAGAGAGTGAAGACAAAGGTGCTTTGGGGAGAAGAAATGAGTTTAGTATCTGGTATGTTGGTATGTTAACCTTGAGATCTTTGCAGACAGCTGAAAAAAATTGTCTAGATTCATTAGAAAGATTGAAGCCAGAATTGGTTGATTACTAATAAATCAATAATACTAAGAAGCAAAACCACAAGAATAGATTGGAATGTCAAGGAAAAAACTTGGGGAACAGGCAGGGGTGGAGAACATGAAGATCATTAGTAATTAAAGAAGAGGAATCTTTGAAGGCAGAGAAATAACAAGCAGAGATCTGGGAGAGGGCAAGTTTAGAAAAGACTGACTTGTTCAAACAGGTATCAAAATGGAGCCTAAATCCCAATGGAGAACAGAGAAAGTTGTTCAAATTTCACCTGAGAAGGAATATAGTGCAACACGCATTCCTCGAGTCACGATATACCTGGATTCATATCCTCCCTCTCACTCTTCCTACCTGTGTAAACCTTAAACAAGATGCTTTTCTTCTGTAATCATAAGATCTCATGTATGTAAAATAAAAATAGTGGGATCTACCTTATAAGACTGTTGTGTTTAGAATGAACTAATATACGTAAAGCACTTAGGAAATTGTCTAGATAATGACACACACATGTGTGCACCTGGGAAAATATAAATTGGTCAATGCAAATTTAATACCAGAGAAAAGAATAGAACAATCATCAAATTACTTTCCATCACTCACAGGAGCTCTACATATTGTGTAACAATTCAAGTTGGATTTCTGAACAAACAAATAATGTCAAGGTCAGACCAATTTAATTTTCTTCCCTTGAAGAATATTAGACCTGTAGGTAAGAGAAAAGTAAAAGATTGAATGCAGCTGAACTAGCTGGGTTTTCTGTCTGTCTCCATGATTTTTCTACCAGTAGGCTGCAAGAAATTGTTTAGACCAGCATGTTCTCAAAAGAGGACAAGTTTCTTAAAAAGTTAAGTGGTTATTATTATTATTAAGTAGTTAGTTATTAAGTGTTCCATGAAACAAATAAGTTTGGGAAACATTGGGTAAAATATATTACTTTACTGTAGGACTTCTCAAATGTTTTCAATAACATAATGTGGATATCTGAGAATCAGTATAGTGTACAGCATTTTCCAAACTTATTTGGACATGGAATTCTTTCAAGGGTAGTAGAACAGAGTTTGAGAAGCACACATGTAGATACTGTATTATCTTTGCTGGAGCTATGGTTCCTACAGAGTGGTTACTAAGTTTTTAGTATCTATATGTAGAAAAATATTATGTGTTATTCCACAAGGATCAGAGTTTAAAGAGTGTTACTTAATGCTTTTATTAATGAGCTGGACAGTGGGGAATCAAGAGTACCATGATTAAGCACAAAGTTGGACAAAGTTGGACAGGAAATTCAAAGGGCATTCAATTAACAGGGAGAAGAAGAAAGATGTCTTTTCTATAAAACATAAGCTTTGTAAAAAAATAAGAAAAATATACTGATACACATGCATTGGCTTTAAAAGACCAAGAAAACACACTGGGTCTTGAATAAAAGCATGTGAATAAAAACATTATCACAAAAGTTATCTCTTCTGCCTCTACCAAGTGTATTGTATGAAAAGCACAGGGAAAGGTGGGGTGTCTCGCAGACTGGAGTGGTTATACTGCAGAGTGTTGGCCTTGTGTACTCTTCTTTCTTGGCGGTACATGCTTCATACAAAAGTGGCCTTGAGTTGCTCTGGAATGCAGGACCTCCAAAGCCTAATGACTCCCAACAAGGTCCCATCTAGGTTATCCCTGCACGATGGACTGTCTTCAGAAGGAGACCTTATAATTCCCTGCCATTATGAAGGCCTCCTTGTTCTCTTGCTAAAAGTTGTGGGGATGGACAGAAACTCACCATCCTATTCAAAAAGTATCCTGGCAGCTTGAGATTCTGCTAAATCTAGAGATTATCTAATAATATGAGTGGCATTTCTAGGCCACTGAAGGGTCAATGTTGAAGGACCAGAAGTTGCAGCTCCTCCTGTTTTACTTCGTAGGTTTTGTATTTTTATATTAGGAGATGATATATCTTAAATACCCCTGACTTAGATAACTGACTCTTAATGTACTAACTAGAGTCCTGTGAGTGTGTGTGTGCACGTGCATGCTCTCTGTGTGTAAGAAAAAGCCAATATGAAATAAAAACTACAAAAGAGCTTAAAGTCCTGTGCTCGGCTTGAAGTACCACACTGATGAATTAGAGGACTTCCAGGGGAGGCAACCAGGTAAGAGACATGAAAACATTATCACATGAAAAATAAAGTTGACAATGGTTAACCTGGAGAAGACGTGAAACTGGGGTCAATATAGTTCTTTTACTACTTAAAAAGAGATATGTGGTTAGAAATTAGGAGACACTCAATATTGATGTTAATAAGTAACTTTTATCCTAAATAAAACAGTCCAACAATGGATAAGACTGTCTTATAAAAAATCCTAAAAAATAAAATTCTTTTTGAACACTTATTTTGTGACAGGTGTTATGCCAAACACATTACATGAATTATCACAGCCAATCCTCTCAAAACCCCTGTGAGGTAAGAACTGTTATTGTTCGCACATTACAAATGGGAAGGAAGCAGCGTTGGAGAGGTTAGCTTACTTCCTCAAGGTCACACAGCTAGTGAATGGAGGAACTGGGATTTGATCCCGCAACTTGTGCACCAAACTACTACATTGCTTACTTCCCTCCTTAGAGGTTTTAAAGCACAGTCTGATGTGCAGAGATTTAGTTGAAGGGGTTCTTTCCATTGCAAGGATGGACCACTGCAGATAATTTCTAAAATCTTTCTTATAGTATCTGCCACACTGAAACACTGGATTGAACCCCCTTGGCCATTGGGTCCATCTGTCACCTTCTTACTTTAACAGAGATGAGAAAAGGTCCAAAAAAGCCTAGAGGAAGCCAGTAAAAACTAAGGGATGGATGGACAATTGGACCTGCAAGGAAAACTGAATGAGGTTTCATTCTTTTGACCAGGTGGTGACTTGGTGATCCTCAATATGCAAACACTTAGGGATATGTAAGTCATTTCCATGGAGAATATAGCAAGAAATCCATTTCAGTGAGAAATCTTGGCTGAAATAAGAAAGTCTTCCCCATGAAAATGTCCTGAAATGAACAAACACTTTGAAGCACTGTTACGGGGTGAAGACCAGGGTCATGTTAGAACAGAAGATGATGCCTTCCACAACAGCCCAGCCCAGCTGCCTCTGCAGGGCTGTGGGCAAGTTGGCCTGCCCGAGGATGAGCCAGAGCGCCAGCCAGTGTTTGTGAACCTCGTTCTCTTCGAGCCTGCCCCACTAAAGCAGCAGTAGACACTGAAAAGGAAATCTGGGCCATTTTCACTCTGGGAAAGCTTTAAACTAAATTTGACAACTGTGGTCATGGGGGTTCTTCGGTGGCCAGCCACAGGGGATTGCAACAAATAACCTTGCAAGATCCCTTCTGAGTTCACGCGTCTGGCCCTCAACAATTGAGGAAAGGTCAGAGTCTCCATTAATAAAATTGCCTTGAAAAATCAACATTTCTGCTCAACAGAGTTTTAATGTATTAATTTTAAGAGCAAGAAGTCAGTTTTTTCTTTAACACAGAAAGAAAATGAATACTCTTACAAAGAAGGATTTTTTTTAACTTTTGGAAGGATATTTTTCCTGCTTCATAGAAATTTTATCATAATTTCATGCCCCCACACTTCGTGGCTTGTTACTTGGTCCATCACTCTTACATTTAACTTGATAAGGTCCTGGTGCCTGTGATATTGGTTTTTAGGTTTGGTTTCTCACAGCTGCTCCTTTGAAGTGGCTGATAACATTCTTAGCCTTGCACGGAGCCAGTGGCTTTTTAAGTTCTCATTCTCCTGTGCTCACTGTCCTGCTGCTTCTTTTAGTTCTCACTGAATGGGTATATTCTAATCTCTTCCTTTTCTACTTTTTGAAGATGGCAAACCTTGGGCTTTTGCAGGTGGTTAATTGGTCCATGCATGGAATTGGGCAAATTGTTCAGGAACTAATCACTTTTCTCCTTGAGTATGTCAGAGCCTGTTTTCCTAGGGATAATCTGGGATTTCAGTGGGGCACACGTGTGAGTGGTAATGGGGCATCTCACACGGTTCCTATAAACACAGATAATGCCTGAGCTCTTTCACATCCTCACAAAAATCTCTTTTCTTAATGTGGTGCCCACACGCCTACAGGCGTACCCGCTACCTAAGACTGATCTCTACTCGCAGGGCGCATGGCAGGTATGGCGCAACTGCTGGGATTTGGAAAAAGCCAATTATTTTACTGGGCAAAGTTAGGGCCTAGCTAAAACTGGAAAGGGAAGCATTTTCTGGATAAAGCATCTCTTTGGTTACCCAGTATAGAAAATACGATTGTGAACATTCAGAGAATTTCTGAAAGGATCTTTATGGCTAAAATTAAATTAGAGTTGAAAGTTGTCAAGGCCTTATTTTAATAGCAAATTAACTTGGGGGAGGAAAAAAATCACCCCTTGTCCCATCTACTTAGAAAAAATTGCTTCTGTGATTTCAAGAATCATTTCCCAACACACTTAATGTGAATGATAGGAGACTGAATTTAACAGATGATCAGCGTGCCAAAACATGCTCATGAGTGGTAAAATAGGGCCTAAAACATTAGCTGCATTTTGAAAAGGAATGAAACAACCGGTAGGAGGAGTAAAATCACATTGCAGGTGAAATTAGAGGCAGTATCAGCTCGTTGTGCACAAGGAATATGGTGCTGTCCCGCAAAGTTACTCACAGGTATTTGCAGTGCCTTTGGGGATGGGGAGATACGAGCCTGGACTCCAAGGTCGGCCCTGATAATTCTTCTTGCATTTCCCACAGTCTGGACCTGTAGTGTTGTGCTCACATTCGCACGTCAATTTGCTGTTGTCGTACACACACACGGTGGCGTGGAGATTACACTTGCACCTGGGCGGAGGAGAGACAAAGAATTCATCGTCAGTCAAGCTGGCCTTAGCGACCACGGAGGCTTTCCGGGTCTGTCTCCCAGGCTTGTGGCTTCCAAACCGTGTGCTGCTTAGTGATACATAGAGGCGTTTGGTAAAATGTAGATTTGCAGGCCCAGCGCTCAGAATATTTTCAACAAGTGCCTTTTGGTGTGGGCTTGTTATGATGCAGTCTGTCCTCACACTGTGCTTTGGAAATACTACCAGTCAGTTCAGTGGAGGCCTGAAGCTCCCACCAAACAACTGTGCTCCATAATAAAGGGTTTCCCAGCAGGTGTCCAAAATATTGCCACTACTGAGAGGTTTTCCTGTGATATTATTGAACTGATGTCAATTTCATCTGGGTTTCATCCAGGTTTAAAGAACAATGTTATCTTCTTTTTTTCTTTAAATCAGTAGGACAATTCTTATTTGTTTAAAAAAAATGATAGCCATTAAAAGAGTTTGCTACTGAGACTTATTTTTATAAACCCAAGAGGTTATAATCAAGTGTTCTCATTCTGGGCTCTAAAATGACATTTTCTCAAATCAGAAGAGGTTTTCTGCTAAGGCCTCTAACTGACCTGAGGAGAGGTGAGGCAGTAACCCTCAGACACAGCACTCACTGCAGATCAGGTGATCACAAAGACCTCTCAGAAACAGGCCAAACTACTCTAATGAAAGATGCTTAGAATCCTGGAAAATAATAAAAAACAACCCTTTGTGTGGCAGGGGTTTGAAGTCATTAGCAAAGGCCTTGCCTTTGCTGCCTGTAATAAAGCTGTGACATATGAGAGGCAACGATGGAATACGCAATTTCTACAAAAATACATCCCCATATCCAAAGTTTTTGACCATAAAATTGCAAAGGCCAACTTGATATTTGTTGAGGCAGCAGGTTATAAATTGTACCACGCCAAGCATGGGTCACATCCTCTGGAAAAGTAAAACCTAAGTTGACAGAATGACCACGACCCGAGGTCAGAATAACATTTGTGAGGAGAGATGTGTCCGTACAAAGGGGAGAGCGTGGCACCCCGGTTGGGGGATAAAGTACCAAGATGGGGCGTGAGTTAGAACCTGAAAATATGTGTGCCTGTGTGTATGTGTGTGTATGTTTTAAAACAAACTGGCCTCTTCCAGAAACTAGGATAAAAACACAGAAACTCAAGTTTCACAAAGTTTCATCTACTTCGAGTTTCTTTTGAAGCAGATGTCATGAACTGGGAAAAAATAACAGAATACTGTCTCTTAGGTAGGAAAATGAGATTCTTTAACATCTCTGGTGACGGCTTCTCTGATGTCTGTACAGCAATGGCCAGGTTTCTCTTTTGTGCATTGATGATCTGTTTGGAACACTGACCCCTACTTAAGACAAGGAAGGAAAGGAATGGCTAAGACTATTACTGAGAGATACTGGGATTTCTTCCAACTAAAAGGTGTAGCCCCTAAAGCAATGACCATCTCTGGGGAAGCCAAGCTTCAGCTACGTTAGATATCTACTACTATTTATAATATTTCTAGCTACACTCTACCCTTCGTATACTTATAAATTATAATAAGCTAGAAAGCTACTATTTAAATAATACCTGTTCAACTTAGACACATAAATGTTACCTTTGAAAATTAACATTTGTACATTCTCTTAAAAAGGCAAGAGAAAAATAATTCAGTTAAATAGACAGTGTTTAATTATGTGCTAGGTTCTACAACAACCTCCTATATGCAGGGAATTACTTGTGCTAGGTTGCTTATTAAAAGATCTCTCTCCTTCCAACATTACCGCCTTTATTTATGGGTGTGTTTATATATAGGAAGATGTTTGAAACCTAAGTGATAGAAGCGCCAGCTTATATTGATTTAGCACCATATCTGCTGTTAACAATTCCAAATGAGGAAATGAACAATGTGACCCCAAAGAATATGCTGGTTTCATGTGCGAAGACTAAAAATGCAAGTAGTAATTGTAAATTGGGTTATATATCTTGTGACTGTTAATACTTTCATACTTGTAGCTGCTCTCTGAGTTACAGGCAATTTCCATTCTAAAGATATCATATTAGCTGAGAAAATATTCTTTGAATAACAAAAGAAGGTAAAAGGAGAATAGATGAATGTTTAGTCTTATTTTTCTCAGATTTCTTCCAATTAATGGCTCATTCTCACCTGCCCAAAAGCTTATTAATCATTCAAGGCTCAACTCAATTCATAACCCTTCCCTGAAATCTATCCTGACCACTGTAGACACCCTGAGCTCTACTTTTATGACTTCCTTAAATGCTTCTGTGTGTTTGGTCTGGTTAATTGTTATTAAAGGCTCTTTGTGCTTTTAAAGTTTCGTGCTCGTTGCATAAGTTTCTCCCATCTTCTGCGCGTACCTGGTCGTGTTCTCCAGCTACCTCCTTAGCACTCTCCTTTCCCTTCCTGAGTTTTCTACACTTACCATCTGTTTTTTCACCTCCCACTCACTCAGTCTTTCCAACTGACCACAGACTCTCTTGCCAAGATCACCCATGACCTCCTTGTTGAAAATCCAGTGGATACTTTTCCTTCCCTTGTTTGATCTGTCAGGGGCATTGACCTCAGACCACTCCCTTTCTTCTGACCCTCTCCCTGCTGATACCCAAGCTCATTTTCAAGATCCTCTTCCATCTGTTCTTTACCTGTGCTGTTTTTGGGTTTTTGGCCAGAACAGTCAGGACACTCTCCCTGGGCACACTTATCTAGGCTGTCCCTTCATTCTCTCTGTGGTCCTGAACTTCCTTTGAGTTATTGACCTTTTAAAGCAAGTTCGTATTACCTCCCTTTCCCCCAATAAATGTATATTTTATATATATAAATATTTATTATTTTAAGCTCAAAAATTTGAAAAAAATTTTAGGAGATGCAGAGATTGTCTATTACCTGAGGGATCCATAGAACCCCCTCCCTCCATGATACTAAACGAAGACTATCTGGTCACCATATCGCTAAGTCCAGGATCTGTATCTCCATCACGGATCTCTCTCCTGGGCTTCAGATTTATTCACCAAAATACCTCCTGGACACATCAAACTCCTCGTGTCCCAAACTGAACTCTTTGGCTTCCCTCCTCACCTACTCCTCCCTGTTTTTTCTATCTCAGTAAATTGTACCACCTTCTGCCCAGTTGGCCAAGAATGACTCTCTTTTCTCCTTTTCCTATTACATCTGATCTGTCATCACTCAGTCTCTCACCAAGTCCACAGATGCCTCTTCCTTGATTATTTCTCAGATCCACCCTGTAATTGCAATTATCACTTCCTTAGTTGAGATCATCATCATCTTTGATCTGGTTTATTATAATCACTTCTCAACAGAATTTAGTGTTCCAGCTGTGTTCCTCTCTAACCAGTCTCAACACAATAGTCAAAGCAACCTTTTACACAAACATATGTGGATGCGCCTGGCTTAGAACCATTGTAAGATTTCCCAGTGTTCCCCAGAGAAAGTCCAAGCTCTGTAACATGGCTTGCGAGTCCCTTTGCAACTTGAGTCTTGTTCCTTCTCCAGCTTCATTTGTACCACTCTTAACTCTATATTTAGTTCTTCAAACTTTGCCTTCAGGTAATCTTATAAGCTGTTTCTTCTGCATGCAACATTCTACTCTCCCATCCCCACCTCTTTTATCTAGAAAATTTTTCCCTTCGAATGTTAACTTGGATATCACAGTGCCTGACTCCTAATTGATATTCAGAAAACATCAGCAGATCAACTATCTGAATGCTTCTCTGACCCACCAAGATGCCTTTCCTATGTGCTCCTATGACATAGGGCAAGGCTAATTGCATACTAAAGCTCATACTATCTCTGCTGCAGATGTAGGCTGTATTTTAATTGTTTATTCTTCTGTCACCCTCACTAGAGGATAAACTCCTAGGAGGCAGCAGTCATGTCTGCCTTATTTATGGTAACATCACCAACACATGACAAGGTGCTTGGAACATAAGTGCTCAAAATATATTTGATAATTAAACAAATTAATAAGAAACGAGTAGACTTCTTGGAAGCAGGAACTTCATGTGCATGTTCTACTATGTTCTACTAGCATAGCAACGGAGTAACAGTAGAGAATTAATAGACATCATACTAAATCAAACACTCCATCATGTGTGCTGAAAACTGCCACATGCCCTCATCATTGGTTTTCATAACAACTCTATAAAATTTGTGAGATGTTGTAAACCCAATTTAATTTAAGTTAAACTCCAGAGGATTTAGCAGGCAACCGAAACCTAAAACAAGAGCATCCTAAAACAATGCCTGAAAAACCCAGGAAAAGAACACATCTTAGCGGGGAGGAAAAAGAAAGCATTTGCTTAGCATAATTACTCTGGAATGTGCATCCTTTAGGTTCAACTCCTCATGCAAAGACGACTAGCCCTGTTCAGCTGAAGTCTGGGGAGCATTGCTTGAGTACTGGCTAAAACTGTAACTTCCCTGACAGTAAATCTGGTGACCTAGCTCAGCTTTTGGGCTGTCTTTCCCCAGTCATTACGACAACAGCTGTGCTGGGGCTGAGCACCGAGAGTGGACGCTGAGGCTCCAGGAGATTGGCCTGTGTTTGCAAATGGTTCCCTTTCATTTTCCACAGCTCAGTTTATCCTCACCTCCCCCATTCCAATTAGAAACTAAAATCTGTTATTTAGAGCCCTTGCCAGAGTGGCTTTTCCTCCAGTGGGGGAAGAAACGGATTTCACAATGCTGGGAGATTGCTGTTGTCAACTCCTGGTGTTGTGACTTCTGGCCTTGTGATAGGTGGAGGGCAGATTTCTCTGACATTCCACTTGTCTCATTATCCGTTTCCATGGCCATCCAGCTCCCTCGTCTACTGTCACATTAGGCAGGGGAGGAACTGTACAAGTGGAGACCTACGAGCCTTCGCCAGCAGTCACGGATTCTGTTTACACACATGTAGCTCATACCAAGACAATGCAGATACAACTAATTGACTTGTGCGTATGTTGAAGATCCACTTTTGTGCAAGTGACACACAGCAGACACTGTCAAATAAGGGCATCACTAAAACAGACTTTTAAGTGTGAGCTCTAGTCTATGATGCAAACTTCATGAACACCAGTGTGTTCTTGCTTTCAACCAGATCTGCACTTCCTGTATTTTAGTGACCAGCTGTCACAAGTCAATTTAATCTTGCTTATAAAAAGGCTCCAACATTTAGTTCTGTGCCACCTGCCAGTAGGTATGAAAAACCTATACCGTCTGCCTCATTCTTCTTTATAACTTAATATATCTATTCTGGGAAGTGTGTTATCCACCAGAATTTCCTGTGAGTTAGAGGTCTGTATAGCCTATTACTAATGTTTCAAGTAGAGGTAATGAGACCAAAAAGTTAGAAACTGGTCCTTTGTGAAGCAAAACAGGAAGGGAGGCCAGACTTGCTGCTTTGCAGGTCAGGGTCTTGGCTACTTTTGCACCACAGGAGGATTTATCGTGAAGTGAATGAAGTTTAGCTTCGGGGCCCTTCCAAGTCTCGGAGAAGGACCCTAGCCATATGTTCACATGGTCATATGCTTTGGCATAATTTGCACAATTAAGATATTATTTATTTTTATTAACTAGGATTTTTTTTTTTATTAATGAGGCCCCCAGATCCCCCACTCCCAAAGATCATGAGTGTTAGGCATTACAAAACCTGAATCAGCCCCTGGTTGCACCTTCTACCTTGGATTGACACTAGCTATATGAATGTTTTTAGAAAATGTGTTAGCACAAATATTGGAGCTGTGTAAATATCTTTCTTAAAAGGTGATAAATTATACAATGCCTCTCACATACTTTCTCTGCCTTTGCAGCTCCTTGACTTTTTTCTTCACATAATTTCTGGTTCCCGCCTCAACATATTATTAGAAATGGGAGATATGCAGCAATATAAACTAGAGACTATGAGTTATGACACTAGAATCGGACAGCCTGAGTCCAAATCCCACCTTTCCCACTTGCTGTGATGGGTGGATAAGTAACTCCACAACTGAACAGTGCCAACATGGCCGAATACTTCTAAGCACTTGGCATTGTACTAAGTGCTTTTCTTTCTGCGTATTTCACACATTATTTCATACAAACCTTACAATAATCCCATGTGATTGGCACTAATGATTACAGATGATGCGTTTGAATATTGAGGGGTTAAGAATCCCAGCTAGTGCAAGATGGAGCAGAAATTTGGACCATGGGAAACCTGTCTCCAGAACTCTGCTCTTACAACCACAGAGGCCATTCTGTCTTCCTAAGCATGGCTAAGCCTCAGCTGCTTCTTCTGTAAAATAGGAACAACAAAGGACAGTCATGGGGATTGAATGAGATAAAGCATGTAAGCCATTAGGGTAGTATCTGACACAAAGTTCTTAATAAATTTTAGTTTCGATTATTATTATTTCTGTAATTACTATGGCTACTGCTACTGACATGGGCTGAGTCCTTCTGTAAATATTAATTAGTGGCATATTCTGTGGATAGCGCCACAAAAAGTCTCTTTGGAATTGAAAAAAAAAGACAACACATAGTCCTAATCTCCAAGAACATACAATCTGTCGCGTACAGAAGATGAAACATACATACATAGAATAACTACAGACCATTAGATACTCTCTGTATCTAATCATGACAACATAGGGAAGTAGGGTAAGAGCACTTAGTTGTCTCTTGATTGACGATGATGCGTTTGCACTGAAGAGTCAGAGGGACAGCCTCTACCACTGAAGGGAGGTGGGAGAAAGAGCATCAGCACTCACCAAGGCCCACTGTACACATGGAACTGTAAGAGATGCTTTATGTACATCATTTCATCTCATCCTCATTATTACCCTAAGAAGGAGGTATCATTGTCTGTTATTTTCGGATGCAACAAGTCTGGCTGAGAGCAGTAAAGGAAATTGCTCGAAGAAATACGACACTGGGAAGCGGTAGGCAAGAGCGAATTGCAAAGGCCACATCTTTCTAGGGCATCGCTCTATCTGAGACCAGAACAAAACAAACTGGTTCATATAAGGATTAGGACAACGGTTCTAGACCATGATGTTAATACTTACGCTCTAAAGTTGCTACTAAAAGTGTGGTCCATAGATCAGCAGCTTCAGTATCACCAGAGGGCTTGTTAGAAATCTCAGATCTCTCCCAGACTCACTAAATCAGAATCTGCATTTTAACAAGATCCCCAGGTAATTTATATGCACAGTAAGGTTTGCGAAGCACTGCAGAGCTCACCAGTAAGTCAGAGTTCTGATGATGAACAGAAAACTGAAATATGGGGTGAACTTTATGCAAACCTTCTCCTTTCCATCAGTATTCTGTTGGGAAATCTTTGGCTTAAACTGGACTAACACTAATTGAACTGACAAACTGAGCTGACCATTTTGTTTGTAAGTTCTGTCAAATCTATTGATTGGTGTATTCATATAAAAATTAAACAATTTAACTATATTAAAATGGTTTATATAATACTTACTCATCAAAATGGTATTTACACCCAGAACTCTATATTAGAAACTCTAACAACTGAAATATAAAATGACAACCTAATGAGAAAATGGGTGAAGGATCTGAATATATATTTCTCCAAAGAAGATATACAAATAGCCAATAAGCACATGAAAAAATGCTCAACATCATTAGTCATTAGGGAAATGCAAATCAAAACCACAATGAGATACCACTTCACACCCACGAGGATGGATATAATAAAAAAATATGGACAATAACAAATGCTGGCAAGGATGTGGAGAAATTGGAACTCTCACACGTTGTTGTTGGGAGTGTAAAATGGTATAGCCCACTTTGGAAAACAGTCTGGCAGTTCCTCACAAAGATAAACACAAAGTTATCATATGATCCAGCAATTTCACTCCTAGGTATTTACCCAAGAAAACTGAAAACATGTCCACATAAAAACTTGTATGTAAATGTTAATAGCAACATTATTCATAATAGCCAAAAAAGTGGACACAACCCAATGTCCATCAACTGGTGAATGGATAAACAAAATGAGGTGTATCCATACAATGGAATATTACTATGCCATAAAAGGAATAAAAGTGAAAGAAGTCAGCCACAAAAGGCCACATAACACATGATTTCCTTTATATAAAATGCCCAGAATAAGCAAATCTATAGAGACAGAAAACAGATTAGTAGCGGCTGCCGCGAGCTGCGGGGAGGGTAAATGGGGAGTGACCGTTAATGGATAAGGGCTTTCTTCTTTTTGAATGATAAAAATATTCTGGAATTAGATAGTGGTGACAGTTGCACAACTTTTTGAATATACTAAAACCCACTAAATTGTACATTTAAAAGAATAAAAAAATCCAAAGAAATATAGTATTTATATAAAATTGAATAGAAAACAGTGGATAAGAGTTTGAGCTTTGGAATTACACAGCCCTGCTTCCGCAGGAAACTTAGGCAAGTTCCTTAAGCTCAGTTTACTTCCTCTGTATAATGAGGATAATAAAATACCTACCGTAGGGATTGTTGAGAGCATTAAATGATATGATACAATGAGGCCGAGACTGCTAATTGATGCATTCTTCTTTTTTTCCACAGCAGTACAGTTTTAGCTGGGTACAAGGCCACCAGTATAAGGACCATGCTTTCTAACACCTTCTCTAGCTGGGTGTGGCCATGACCATGGTCTGGCCATTGGGATATGAACAGGGGTGGTGTCTGACATTCTTGCTGTGTCCTGGTGAGGCAGACTCCATCCTCCATTTCTCATTTACTTCTGGGAGCATGAACACAGTGTTGAGCCATCTTGGATCACATGGACTATGACAGAAATGGGAAAGAGGCAGGGTGGGGGCGATGTGCCCCGGCACTCAGACGGCCTCCACTGCAGTCGGGGAAGGTGGATCGAAGCCGCTGTGTGGAGCAGAGGCCACCAACCTAGCCCTGGGGCACTGTTAACACGAATTTGGCTCCACACATCTTAACTGATATCTGAACACGGGATGTAGTAAGCACTTAATAAATATATTATTATTACCACTTGTATAATTAAGCACAATATTATAGCAAAACCCCACATCATGAAATGCCAAATGGGTCTGGCATGATCCTGGTCCCACAAGAAAAGACAGGGCTCCAGTCTTTCCAGCATTCAACTACTCCTTCCTTCATTAATAAAATCCCAGTGTCTAATGGTGGTTATCACTGGTAGGCAAAAACATTTTCACATGTGTTTTTCCAAAATGTGCAATGGCCAGAGTTCAATGTGAAATAGATATCTGCTTATAACATATTTTTTGAAAGCAACCACATGCCGATAGATCAACAAAGAGGCTAGACAAGCAACTTAGTTTGAATCCCTGTATTATAGGAGAAGCACGCATGAAAGAAGCGACATTCAGAGTGGGCATGGTGGCTCATGCCTGTAATCCCAGCACTTGGGGAGGAAAAGGTGGGAGGATTGCTTGAGGCCAGGAGTTTGAGACCAGCCTGGGCAATGGAGCAAGACACCGTCCCTACAAAAGATTTTAAAAAATTAGCTGGGAGTGGTGGTGCGTGCCTGCAGTCCTAGCATTCGAGAAGCTGAGGCAGGAGAATCACCTGAGCCCAGGAATCCGAGGTTGCAGTGAGCTATGATCACACCACTGCACCACAGCCTGGGCAGCAAAGTGAGACCCTGTCTCTAAAAAAAAAAAAAAAAGAAAGAGAAAGGGACATTCGGACTCTAGGAAGCCACCCTGTAAACCAAGAGGGCAGATTTCCACATAGTTCTTGAGCTCATTCTTTCACAGCACCTAATATGGTCCCTGGCTGATAGGATTTACTCTTTTGAGCTCTGTTCTTGGGAGAATTATTTTTGAAAACCGATTGGTATAGACTTTTTTCTTAAGGAGAGAAATTGACTGCTACACAGTTTTCTCTGGGAGTGTAAAATAAAAGCCAAGATTTTGATCATTTCTTCACAGACACTGTGATCTTACTATTTTTTTTTAAATATGTTAGGCAATTGGCTTGCCCCAAAACGTGATAGAACAAGGACTAGAAAGTCTTCACGCACATTTAAGTAATAAATGATTTAGACATCCTGGCATTTTAAAAACCCTCTAAAACTTACATTTAAACCTTACTTGAGACCCTAAACTTGCCTATAGTGAAGCATCAGATTACATGATTCACTAAATTGCTTGTTCTTTTAGAAAATATTTAAAATAGCCCTTTTCTATTTCTAAGCTTGCTAGGGAGGCTAGAGCATCATGACTATAAAATAAAAATAGGAGCTTAAACATGTGAGATAATGCACTGTCTGAGATTGATGCAGGGATATGCTGGTGCTCTGTGATCATTCACTAAACTCATGAAGAATTTGGTTAGGTAAGGGGTGCTGAGGGATAAATGACATAACACAACAATTATCGCAATCCAGACTGCCGCTGTTCTGAGCACAACCAATCAATCTGAAGACTGGGAGGTAAAGAGATTGTTAAATTAAAAATTAGCTAACCCCAGGCCAATTAGCAATTAATAGATGGCCTTAGATGCTTAATACATGCACAGGTGGGGTAAATGTTTATATTCTAAGTCTTTTCGAGGAAACAGAAAATTTAGGGGTCTCTAGTCCTGGAAATACAAATGATTAGAGTTCAAGTAACCAGATTCTACAGGAGCAATAGGGCAGTATGGTATTAGGAGCTTGGACTCTAGAGAAAGAGGGGCCTGGGCTCAAGTCCTGGCTCGACCAAGAGCATGCTGGGTGCCCCCAACTATCTCAGTTTCCTCCCCTGTAACCCTGGACTACTGTTAGTACCTATGATATAGGATTGCTGTGACGATTAAAGGAAACAATTCTAGCACTTATAAACATTTTTGATGTATTCAAGTTATTTTCACACATATTCATTCATTCTGTGGTTTATGGCAATCAAGTACTGTATTTCTTTTCTTTTTTCTCTTTATAGAATCACATAAGCGAAATATTTCTTTCCACCTAGGTTATTATTTGCAATTTGATGTGAACTATACCATGATAATTTCTTACATACTTCCTTGGGTTAAGCAACATAATTTTTTTCTAGGAGAAACTGGGATAAAAGAAAAATTGGACAGAAATAGATCTAATGCTCTCTCGGGTTTTGCAAAGCCACAGAGTTCAGCCGGGCTCTGGCTAGAGGGCTGAGAGCCACCCGGCTCTGTAGCATTTCTTTGTTAGAGTAGATTATCAGGTAAGTTTTCTATATCTTTTAAATATGTATACTTGTCCACTTAAAAAAGATCTTATTTTGTCAAATGACTATATCAGAGTCTGATTAAAAACAAATCAGACTGAATAAACAGCTCCATGACTAGGATTTTTTTAAAAAGTCAAATCTATGTAAAAGAATACCATTTCACTATGGCAACCTTATTCTATACTTTTAGTTTTCACAACAAAATTTGAGAGGAAATTGAATTAGATTCCCATGGGTGGTCTGGAAAATTGGGGGAAACAGCTTTCTTCTAATTCTCCTTTTTCTGAGAAATAAAATAATTTCCAATAGAGAAGAGTGTACCTAGTTGAGCCTTTGGTTTTTTCCCCCTTATTTCGTGGCCTACTTTTGTTAACAAGCCTCAGAAAAGTGGAAGTTTTAAAGACCCAAAATAAATAAATACATAAATGAAAATAAAAATAAAAAACAACACCCTACAAAAAGAGAGAGGAAAAAAAAGAGAAAACTCCACACCCACCAAAGGGGTCTGAGCTTACTTGTCATGGCCAATGACTCAAACTCTGTCACTTAAGCTTAGAAACAAAGGCTCTGAAGCAAAAAAAGCAAAGAATCCTGAAAATGGAAGTGAATAACAGCAAGGAGTTCTGAAATGATTCAAGAGATAGGACATGGCCAAGAAAACACAGATAGTGGCTATTGTATTATCAACACTGTCCTAACCATAGTTAATGCATGTGGTCTTTCTAGCTATATGATTAAATATACAGAGGTGGGACTGCACCAAATGTGCACAAATGTTTTAACGAAGAGGCAAATTTAAAATTAATGTCGATCAAAATCACATTTTAGAGTCAAATGCGATATAATCAAGAGACTTGTGCTCCACGGGCTAGGCTGGCTCTCTGGGACAAATTTTTCTGAAATGTGAAGGGTTTATTTTATGTTTGAAAACTGTCCCAGATTGGCTGCTTGACTGGCAATATCTAAACTGTATTGAGTCCACATGCTGTAACTTTCATATGCCTCAGCCTTTTCTTCCTTCTTTGGTAATAACCCTTTGGGATCACCCCTCCTCATTCTCAGGCTAAGTGGTCTAGGTAAGGAATTCCAACTTCCAGCTCCAGGAGAAGCAGAGAAACCAGGCTCTGCTCATTAATCCATTCTATCTTCTTGGCACAATGATTGCTTCAAGGATGGGGACAGGACCCAATCCCTGTGAAAATTGGCCCTGGGGCCTTTGCTGAGGTGCTGGGATAGAGAAGTCCTTTTTCTTACAGTATTGCTAACCTGCTAGAAAATAAATCTGGAACTGCTTATGGCCATCTTGGCCACAACATGGAAAATCCTGGCTTAGAAAAAAGCCAAGACAGAGGAGAGCAAAGCCAAGAGCGAGGGACAATGCCCTGATGACTTTATGTAGCCCGTGCTCCACCCCCTCTAGCTGTGTCCTGGATTCCTAGTTATGTGAGCCAAAATAGTTTTTATTTGGTTTAAACTAGTTTGAATTGTTTTTCTATCACTTGTAACCAAAAGATCCTGACTAACACACCTGACTACAGCACAGAATATACCATGTTACTTCTCTGCCTCCCAAGCTGATTGAGTTAGACTGGATGCAGGACTCAAAAGCAATTATTTCATGGATTTAGCAGCAACCCGAAACTTACGGTCTGGCCGAAAAAGATGAGCTGGGCCAACTAGATTTTTCTGCCAAGGATTTAGCATTGGAAAACAGAGAAACGTTATCACTAGGAGGTGGGCCATAGAATATGCTAGATAATTGCAAAGCCCATTCCAGTTGTAACTTTATGCAATGCTTATAAAATTTTTTTTTTGGTAAAATAAACTGATCTTTTAGTTAACAGGAAAGGTGCTATATTTTGGAGTTGGAGAGATCTGGATTTTAATATACTGTCAATCACTTTTAAACTTTTTGACGAAGGCTGGTGACTTTGCTATTCTAGGTCCAGATCCTTGTCTGTAAAGTGGAGATAATGATAAGCTGTTGATTTGGTTTTCTTGTGGCTTTTGAATGAGATAACATGTCAGGTATCACCATAAACAGCTCATAAGTAGGTACTTGACAAGTTTTAGTTCCCACCTCATGTCATCATCAATCATTATAAAATATTTGTGAAACACTCACAATATATACTGACAGTATGTAAGAGCCTGTGGTTAAGCTTTTACTATTTTTGAGACTTGAACCTGTAATAAACAAGCAAAACAAAACAAACAAACCCTTCAATTGAATAACACCCACAGATAGAAAGGACCTATTGTTTCAACTCATTCTCCGGGATCATTATATTTTCTCATTTTTGTTTTATATTTAACAGACAAATGGGAAGAAACTCTGGTGCGCTGTGGGCTCTGTAGTGGAGAGGAAAGGAACAGGCCAGTGAACTCCACGAAGGCAGGGGACAGGTAGGGGTGGTTGGGGCTAAGTCCCCAGTTCCTGAGCATGCTGCCTGGTACGTAGCAGGCTCCTAATAAATGCTGTTGCAAGAATCATCTAATCCCATCCCCTCACTGTGGAGATGTGAAAACCACACAATAATAAGAACAATAGCAATAACAATAATGAATTAGCTAGTACTATTGAACTTACTCTGTGTTTAAACATGCATTCATAAGAGTACATTTTCCTGATGGTGTTTTATTTCATCCATACAGCAATTTCAGGAGAGAGAGACAGGCAAGTATCACTATTCCTATTTAATAGAGGAAGAAAAATTCAGCTCTAGAAAGTTTACATGGAGTAGGGTATAAAACCAAACTTGTTTTCATATGGAAACATAATGGTTTAGCTCTTGTCCACACACCTCCCTGATCTCTCTCCCCAAATCCTATAGCAATACTTTAAACAAAGTAAGGCAACTTGTTTTCTTCAAATATTGAAAAACTGAGATCATTTTGCCCTGTTTTAGTTGCCAAGGATTTCTGTTCTGGCTTTAACAGGTTATCAAAGTCATCTGACAGGAGAATAGAATAGGGTTTTGTGAATGAAAAGATAAAAAGTGTGTAGCAAAAGCATCGTTGCCTTTCAAATTTTCCTGCAGCCTCCCCTGGTCACTGCAGACCCTTCCCTCAACAGCCAGCTTCCTGGTCTCTTGCTTCTTGCCTCAGCATGCTTGGTGCTTGGCCAGCAAGTTGAACAAGCCAGAGGTGATTTACCTTTCCAGGAGCAACCCTCAAACAATGAGGAATGGATGTTGAGGATAAATACTCCAATTTCCTTGCCCCTCAGGAGGACAGTTCTGAGAACCATGCCTTGATTGACTTTCCTTCCTGTTCTTTTTACTACTCATTCTCTTATAGTGATTTCTGGAATTATTTCCCAAACATACTATTTACACCCAAATCCTTGTCTCGGATGGTACTAGAACTAGGAAGATAGAAGGGAAGAAGCCAAGGAAGAGTTAGTAGACTGCAAGGTGGACCACAGGAAGGACACATTCGATTGCTAGGAGATGTTGGGTCAAGGACCTCAGTGATCAGTCACCAGTCTTCCCAGGAGGAAGACGCTCTGAACACCCAGCACCTATGTCTGTTGATCCTTTAGTCAGCGTGTGGGAGGGAGTTTTGTTCATTATGTAACAAACCTTCACTGATTGACTGTCTCACCCTGGGCTTCCTGCATCCCTCCTGAGGTGTTGGAAAAAAACCTTGTATCTCTACAAGCTAACTGACCAAGCCTGGGAACCCTCTTGAACTGGGGTGGTAGTTAGTGAAACACCCTCATTATATACACGTGTCCAGCGTGTACTAGGATTCAAACTTGTATCCAGGTCTTCTGTCTCCCAAGTACAAAACGCTTCCATTTAGATTTTGGCTCTACCACTTGCTAGCAATGTGACCTTGGACAAATTACTTAACTTTTAGGTACCACACTTTCCGTATTGGTAAAATTGGATAGTAATAGTATCTACCTCATAAGGTAGTTAGGAAGAACAACAAATTATTATCTTTGAAGCATCTGAAAACAGTGCTTGGCACATAGTGTTTGCTATTATTATCACCATTCCGATCATCATCTTCGTTATTCTTGTCACCATTTTGGTTGTGGGAAGGAAGGCTTGGTAGGGCACTAGAGAAAGTCAAGGCTTCCAAGTTCCTGACTTACTCTGTGCAACGGTGGTGCTAAATTATCATATGAAAGGTCTCTGAGTACACCTGGCTTAGGAGATGACCAATAACACTAACATTTTTCTCTCTCACAAATTGTGCTGTTTGTACATGATTTTAAACTTTCAGGTGCTCGAATTAAATCTGAAGGATGCTGTTGATCCCTGATCCTCAGAGAGTAAGGATATATCATCTACAACTAAGGCAGAAGGTTCTGGAATCTTACAGGCCCACGGTCTTTAGGATTCCATAGAGATGGCCATGCAAATGAAGTGACCTGTGCTTTTTCTAATAAAAGCCACATGATGGTGACAATAACTGCCACGATGCAGTTCCAGACCTTGAGGTTTCCCTTCATTTACGGGCCCGCCCAAGAGTAGCCCTGCAACAAAAGCAAATGGAAATTGCCTCTCCTGCAGGACTGGAAATATCAAATGCGGAGTGTGGTATAGCCTTTTAATCCACAGGGTAGCAAAGTAAAGGTCAATTACCTCACTTAGAGGAATGAAAGGCATGTAGTAAAAGTCAAATAGATATGCCATTAGATAATGTATTTCAAGCATGAAAATGAGGATCTTCTATTGCAGGGTTATATTTAATGCACTGGTAAACACGAGAGCTTTATGACAAAGAGTAAGATACGAGGTTGACAGTGAATCTGCCCGACAGAGTGCCCTCTGTTTCGTATGTGGGACGGTGCAGTCACCATTGATTGGTGTCAAGACCCTGCCAGAAAGCAGGCAGGCTGGCCCCACAAACTGCCAGACAGAGCCAGGAGGAGCAGGTGCTTCTGCCGGTGGCTCTAGGGACTTAAGTCCGTCAAGACACCCTCAGCCATGCCACACCAGCCTCTCTGTCTCTAGGCTGTCCTGACCTATGAACCTGTACCTTAAGCTTTTCTCCCTCCCTGACATTCTTCCTGTGGGGCTGACAGTGGCTCCGCAGCCAGGTCTGCTCTGCCTCGCGGGTGAGCCAGGTCCAACAGCCCCATTCCCAGCTCCTACGGCTGCGACTCTCCCAAGGCTGCTCCCCTGCTCCATGTACCCCAGATTTGAATCTCTGCTTTTAACCAGGATTAATGTGTATCCAGCATGGTTTCTGCATTTGTTGATGATTTGATTTAGATGATCTGTTTGACCCTGGTGTTTGCATTCTGGTCACTTGTTTAGGAAGTGGTGTTTCCCTTAAAGCAATCACCTGGCTACGTCTCCAGATATATCTTCTCCCCTGGCTATGCCTTCAGTTTGCACCTCTGAGGAACAACCTCAAGGGTCACAGGCAGTGCGCCGAGGCTGGGAGCAAGACGTGCCTCTGCAGCCTCCCATGAGCCTGGTGTTACTTCACCCGGGAAGTGCTGTGCTGGGGTAGGCAGGTTGTTTAACTTCTCTGAGCTTCAGTTTCCACATCAGAACATTCAAAATAACTCCACTTTTCAACTACTTCCAAAAATAAGCGATTACATTAATTGAGGATGTTTATTTGGTAAAGAACATATTTTAATATTAAATGAAGCTACAAAACTGTCAACTGGCGGCTCTGCCAGAAACAGCAATGGATTATATCTGTGGGGCAAAATCTGCTTTAGTTCCGAAAATCACACTTCAGTGAGCTCTTCATTCACGTAACGTAAGGTGAATACCCATCCGCTCTTCTTGGGAAAGCCCCGATCCTGTGAAATAACCCAGATGCAGATGCTTCAGCTTGAGAGGATAAGCTCTCTGTTCCGTGATGTAAATTTGGTGTATCCTTCGCACCTCCAAGTTTCTGAGGAAACTACCCAGTAAGCCACAATTTATGTTGCCCTATTCCTGAAAATGCTCACTTGCCCTGGGGAGACACGTGCGTCTTCTCCCTCAAGCACTTGCTGGCGGGAGATCAGCAGAGCACAGCGCACCGGCAGGAGAGGGGTGCAACGATCTCTTATCCTCAGGCTGGGGAAAATGCTGTGAAGGGAACCAGACTGAGCTTGGTGTACACAATCTGCATGGGATTTTGATGCCCCGAAGATGACGTCCTGGAGGATGGGACAGACTTACCTGTACTGTTGCACAGAGCGATTGTTTTCATACGTGCCGGGAGGTGGGCGGGAAGGAGAATTTCCCTTGAGGAAACGGAAAGTTCGCAGACAATCATCCTGACGCGGGAAATGAGGTGGGCTTTGGAGGAATAAGGAGGGTCTTCCCTCTCTCTCTGGAGCCAGGGAGTTGGGAACCTGGGCCGTGAGGAGTGGTGGTGGCAGGAAGTTCCAGCTGGCGGTGAGGGAAACCGCCCTCCCTTCCCCCGCGGCCACACTGCCACCGCCCGAGCCTGCCGGGAGATTCACGTGAGGCTTAAAACTAGTCACTTACTCTTGGTTTAGTTCCTCCATGCCCCCCAAGCCCTCCATCGAGCGTTGTTGAATTCAAGGACCTTGTCTTAAGGAAGTATGTGTCCACAACTGGGGAAAACAGGTATGTGACGAGCAGCCCAGTAGCCTCTTGGAAGCCTGCGGGAGGCGTCAGTGGGACCTGCAGCCACGCACGTCAGGCCCAGGGCTCTTTGCTCTCCCCTTCGGCAGGGCCGCATCTCCTTGCTCCCCTTGCCTCACTGGTATTTTAAAGGAGGCTCTGCTGTTAGGCCCATGAGCAAGTGAGCAGAGGCTGTGATCGTCATTTTAGAAGTTTTACTCGGATAGTTAGGAATGAGCAGAATGGCGAACACGAAGAGTAGGGGGGCAACAGGCCCTGACACGTGCCGGGGGTGGTGGCTGGGCAGCAGCAAGAGAAATTTGGAGGCTGGGACCAGGAAGGCCAAGAAAGTATCCAGTGAAGTTCACTCGAGGTTATACGTCAGCAACCAGGTTAGAAATTCCCGTGTCATACAGATTAAAAGTCGGAGTGAAGCATGTCAGAAACTCAGCACAAAAACAGAATTCAGGACAGATGTAAATTCCGTAGTCGAGACAGCCCAGGCAGAAGAAAGGTAACACAGCTGGCTAAGATCTTGGGCTCCTCAGCAGGGTTTTCTGATTGGAATCCTTTGTCCTTTTAACTAGACAATTTTCTTATCTTCTTAATGCCTTAGATTCCCTATCTATAAAATGGGAATACAATGGCAATATATTATATGGATGTTTTGATGATTAAATGAGTTAATAAGAGTAAAGTGCTTAGAAGAGTGCCTAGCACAATATAAACACTCAATAAATGTTAGCTTTTACTGTCATTACTATTACTGTTTTCTATGCAGATATAAACAAGGAGCAACTAAGTAATGATCAAATGTACTGACTAGTCACCTATTCTCTTCCTCTCTTCAAAAGGAGGAAAAGGTAAACAGAAGGAGGGAGGAAGTTGGGAACAAGAACTTAAAGCACTGGGAAAACAGTTCAAAGAACAAAAGCATGAATACCAAAAAAATTGCTATTATGAGCTGATCTGATGTTTAACATGGTAAACTTCACATTTACTTCCTCCTGGGGTAGCTAAAAATCCTGCTTATTATCAATTATCAGTCAAATGACCAATCTATGTCCTGAAAGTGGAGGCATTAAAGTGGGTTTCATTGTGGAGAGTGATCCCATTTTGGCTCAGAATCAAAAGATATGTCAACACTTTTGGCTAAGACTTAATAATAATATATACCTTTCTTATCCAATAAAGGCATTTTAGCCAATGAATCTACCATTTACAAATACCCCCTCAATAGTATCTTTGTAGATCATGTCAGAAGTCCCTGGAAAGCACATTAATTAAGAACAAGGATTTCAAGCTCGAAATGGTGGTACACACCTATGAAGTCCCAGCTACTCCAGAGGCTGAGGCAGGAGGATCATACCTTGAGCCCAGGAGCTCATGTCCAGCCTGGGCAACACAGAGAGATCCCCATCTCTAAACCAACCAACGGACAAAAAACGAAACAAAGATTCCGAAGGACTTCTACTTCCACCAAAGTTCAAATAATGGGGTCTATATTTACCTTCCCACAAGAAACAACAGCAACAATGAAAAAAGCCAAGATAAAATATATAAAATGTTTTCAAGACATCAGGCAAGGAAGGACAATTACCTCTGAGAGACAGGAAACCAACGAGATGGGTCCAAGGAATGCCTTAGCTTGCTGTCTTGGAGAGTTTCTTGGTCATAGTGTAGATAGGAAGAATCCAGCTTTCAAAATCTGAAAATCCAAAATCTGAAACTTTTTGAGTACCCACATGACACTCAAAGGAAATGCTCAGATTTTGGATTTTCAGATTAGGAATGCTGAACTGGTAAGTATATATAATACAAATATTTCAGCATCCAAAACAATCCAAAATATGAAACACTTTTGGTCCGAAGCAGTTTGGATAAGGGATATTCACAATATAATTTTCTTGTCTTATAAAGATTTTGTCTTATTTTGATGCCAAGGTATTACTCGCTTCAATTAATGATTTAGGAAGTAGTCCCTCCTTTTCAGTTTTTTGGAAGAGTTTGTGTAGCACTAGTATTTCTTTCTTAAACATTTTCTAGAATTCACCAATGAATCTATTTGGATTTGGGGGTTTTTCTCTGAGAAGATTTCTGACTGAAAATTTAATTTCTTTAATAGATGTGGGGCTATTCAAGCTATTTCTTCTTGAGTAAATTTTGATTGTGTTATTCAAGAAATTTGTCTATTTCACCTAAGTTGTCAAATTTTTAGGCATAAAGTTGTTCACAATATTCTCTAATTTGTCTTTTACTAGCTTTAGAATCTATACTATATAGGCCAATACCCCTCACAGACACATATGTAAAAATTCTAAACAAAACTTTTGCAAAATAAATTCGAAAATATATAAAAAGGATAATACGTCATAACTGAGATGTATCTCACAAATGAAGGGTTGTTTTAACATTCAACAATGTATTAAATGTGCTTCACCATATTAACAAACTAAAAAGGAGAAACATATGATCTTCTCAATAGATACAGAAAAAACATTTGGCAAAAGTCAATATCCATTTCTGATAACAACTTTCAGCAAATTAGGACTAGAAGGAAACTTCCTCAACATAATAAAGGGCATCTATATTTAATATTTTATCTAATGATAAAAGACTGAATGCTTTCTCTTTAAGATTAGGAACAAGTTAAGATGCTCATTCTTGCCATTTCTGACTCCTGGTCTATGTAAAATATCTAAGAGAAGGTACTGGAATTAATAAGTGGATTTAGCAAGGTTGCAGGATACATCATGTATAAAAATCAACTATATATCTAGATACTATTTAATAGTAACAAACAATTGGAAATTGAAATGAAGCCATTTTTTATTTAAAAATTATTTATAATACCATCAAAAATGTAAAATACTTAGGATTAAATCTGATAAAATATGTGTAAGATTTATACAGAAATGAACATACAAAATTGCTGAGAAAATTTTAAAAGACCAAAATATATGGAGAGCTGTACCTTGTTCACGGGCCAGAAGACTCAATATTGTTAAGATGTCACTTCTCCCCACATTATCAATGAATTCAATGTAATCCCAAGAAACTCCTACTCCTCCCCAAAAAAACACAACACTCATCAGGCTTTTTTCTCTTTAAAGAAATCAGAAGGCTCATTCTAAAATTCACATAGAAATGTAAAAAGCCTAGAATAGTCAAAACAATTTTGAAACAGAATGAAGTTGGAAGATTAATACTACCTGATTGCAAGATTTATAAAGCTACAGTAATTAAAACAGTGTGATACTGGTATAAAGATAGATTGGAGAGCAGAATATAGAGTCCAGAAATAGATCACAGATAAATAATTTTTTACAAAAATGCAAAGGCATTTCAGTGGAAAAATGATAGTCTTTTCAACAAATGATACTAGAACAATTAGATATTCATATGAAAAATGAACTTCTATCCATAGCTGGCACAATTTACAAAAATTAACTCAAAACTGAGCACAGGCTAAAATATGAAACCTAAAACTATACATTTTTAAGAAGAAAATATAGGAAAAAGTCTTGGTGATCTTGGCTTAGAAAAAGGTCTCTTAGATATGGCACCAACAGTATGATCCATAAAGAACAAATTGATAAAATTAAAAACTTCTATGCTTCAAAAGGCAATGTTAAGAGAATGAAAAGACACAGTGAGAGATCCATGGATTGGAAGAAAATATTTGCAAAGCACAGTTCTGATAAAGGATGTGCACCCAGAATATATAAAGACCTTTGAAACTCAATAATAGGAAAATAACAAATCCAGTTTTAAAAATGTGCTAAAGATTTGAACTGACATTTTACCAAGAAAGATGTATGGCAGATAAGCAAATGAAAAATGTTCAATGTGGACTATATGTCCAACAAAGGACTAATATCCAGAATCTATAAGGAACCCAAACAAATCAGCAAGAAAAAACCAAATTGCCCCATTAAAAAGTGGGCAAAAGACATGAACATATTTCTTTTAAAAGAAGATAAACAAATGGTCAACAAACATGAAAAAAATGTTCAACATCACTAATCATTGCAGAAATGCAAATTAAAACCACAAGGAGATACCACGTTACCTCTGCCAGAATGGCATTAGTAAAAAGTCAAAAACTTTTGACGTTGGCTCAGATTCGGTGAAAAGGAAACGCTTCTACGTTGTTGGTAGGAATGTAAATTAGTAGAACCTCTGTGGAAAATAGTATGGAGACTTCTCAAAGAACTAAAAGCAGACCTACCATTTGATTGAACAATCCCACTACGGGGTATCCCACTTGAAGGAAAAGAAGTCATTATATTAAAAAAGATATCTGCACCCAAATGTTTATCAGAGTGCAATTTGCAATTGCAAAGATATGAAATCAACCTAAGTGACTATCAACTGATGAGTGTATAAAGAAATGTGTTGTGTGTGTGTGTGTGTAGATATATATATATCTACACATGCATACACACAAGCACCATGGAGTACTACTTCAGCCATAAAAAGGGATGAAATTATGTCTTTTGCAGCAGCTTGGATGGAACTAAAGACATTCTTCTAAGTGAAGTATCTCAGGAATGGAAAAACAAATACCACATTTTCACTTATAAGTGGGAGCTAAACGATGGGTATATATGGTTATAAAGTGGCATAATGGACATTGGAAACTGAAAAGGGAGGAGGGTGGTAGGGGAGTGAGGGATCAAAAATTACCCATTGAGTACAATGTACACTATTTGGGTGACGGGTACACTAAAAGCCCTGACTTCAGCATTATACAATTTATCCATGTAACAAAAACACTTGTACTCCCTAAATCTACTGAAATAAATTAAAAAAATACAAAAGCAAACAAAACAAACAAAATAATAAAAAAAGAAAGATGTTCAATGCCATTAGTCATTTGGAAAGTGCCAATTAAAATCCAATGAGATACCATTGCACACCTACTAAAATGTCTAAAATTAAAACGACTGACCATGCCAAGTTCAGTGAAAGATGTGGAGGAACTGGAACTCTCATACACTGTGAGTGGAATGTAATATAACTACTTTGGATAACAGTTTGACAGCTTCTTAAAAAATTAAACATATATTTAACATATGATTCAGACATTCTACTCCTCGGTATTTACCCAAAAAAAAACATATGCCCATGCAAAGACTTGTACATGAATGTTCATAACAGCGTTATCTGTAATAGCCAAAAACTGGACACAACCCAATTGTCCATCAATAGGATAAACCATGGACTAAAACAACAATAAAGTGGAATGAAACATGACATGAATGAATCCCAAAATAATTATGTTGAATGAAAGAAGCAATAACAATGAGTCCATGCAATTTGGACTCCTGTGGTGTTAAAAAAAAAAGAGTCCTACTGTATAATTCCATTTACGTAAAACTCTAGAAAATGTGAAGAAATCTGTAGAAATGGACAGTTGCTCAGAGGGCATGAAGAAACTTTTGAGTGTAATGGATATTTTCACTGCTTAGCTTAGGGTGATGGTTTCACTGATGTATACATAAGTCAAAACTTATCAAATTGTACACTTCAGATATGTGCAGCTGTATGTCAAGTACACATCAATAAAACCATTTACAAAAAAAGAAAACACAAGGTCTTTGGTGTTAGACTGCCTGGGGTTGAATTATGAGTCCACTATTAACCACCTATCTGATTATGGGCAACTTCTTAACCCCTGGGCCTCAGTTTCCTTATTCATGTAATTGGGATAATAACAGTGCAAGTCTCGTGTCCCTGACATGAAGAGTAAGTGAAGTGATACACGGAAAGGACTCAGAAGAGTGCTGCTCTCTAGGCAGTACTCGGAGAGTGCTCACTGTTAGTGCATCGCTTCTATGGAAGCTGTAATGAAGGAGGCAGTGAACCACGGTAGACTAAGAAGTCTCGAGTGCAACTTCTAGCACTTTGTGTACTGGAGGTAAAATTTTAGATAAGTTACTTAACTTCTCTCAGTCTCAGTTTCCCTATCTGTAAAGTGAGGACAGCAACAGTACTTACCACACAGGATTGTAATAAAAGAAGGTGAAATGAGGAACTCGTACTAAATAATACTGCCCCCATTTTTTTAGGTAAAGAAAATAAACAAATGTGGTATTTTTGCACACCTGAGAGTCATCTCTGTTGCGCATATTGAGATTCATATGGGGGAGAGGGAACAGCAGCAAGAGGGGGAGACAGAATGAAGACAGGATGCGTAGGCTACTGGAACTAGAGGTAATGAGGAGATAGGAGCATCCTCCAAGAACCTTGAAAATAATGGGGACATGGAGATAGAATAGAGGGTTTCCCAGCACATGTTGGATGGATGTTTCAGTCATTTTTATTTAAAGATTTTAGTACAGGGTAACTCCAGTAGACTAGGAACCAGGGGAAATCTGTATGGCTCATACATTAGTAATATATATTTTTATTAATAATTTTGTGGTAAAATTGCCTGTTTTACAAATAAAAAAAATGATCATTCTATAGGAATACCATTGGCCTTCCAGGCTTGGTCATAATGCAACAGAGATCCACATGCACAAAGATATTCTAGGATTTAAGAATCACTCAGGAAAATGTTCTCCTGAGGGTAAATCCAATCACTCAGCTGTAAATGAAGTTGGTTAGGCCACGTGACAGGCACGCGCTCTACAATTATTTACTGGGTATCCGACCTGAACTAGACATGCTGGTGTCAGACATTCAGAAGATTCAGTGAGTTTCAAGGAGTTTCAAATCTGCGTGTTCCTACTTCCTATCTCCACTTCTTAGGGTTTTGTATATTTAAAAAAATCAATTTCAGGCAAACATTAAGATTTGCTCTTCTTGTTTTTGGCAGCACGGGTGTAGAATGCCCAAGTCCCCACTGAGGATGCAGCCCCTTCGCCCTTTATATCTTTAGGACAGTATTGATTCATCATATGCTTTGATGTCATTAAACATTTATTATGTACCCACAGTGTGCTAGACACACAGAAAACAGATAAAAGACATTGTTCTTGCTTAGCAGCCTTTTGTAAAAGAAGACTAATGAATATGTGCTTATTCAATAGATCAAGCAAGCAATATACATTTTAAGAAATTTATAAATATTTAATCAAGATTTTTTACAGTATCACTGACTGAGAAAACTAGGTTTCTTGGAATAGTAAAATAGGATTCTAAATGACTAAAAATGTAAAAGTCCATAGCTTTTGTGGACAAAGTGGATTGCAACATCTCGAAATGGATATTTCAAAACAATTCCATATAATTTCTCCTATATTTCTCGGAAAAATTTAAAAATCAGAAAACGTCGTAAAGCCCTAAAACACACAATGAGTTAATTCCCCATCATTTCAGTCTAGATACAAAATGTGAAAGGTTTCATTTTATCTTAGTAGCTTATATGTTAATAACTTGAGAAGAATTTGAAGTCTGATTTTATCCTTTCATTTTGAGTATCTTTAAATATAAACACACACACACACACACACACACACACACACACACACAGCCTTACAGAATTAGGAGTTTTTGTCTAGGGATCTGCAGCCCACTCGTGTTGGCATTTCGTGGTCCTTCAGAACATCATCCTTGACTCTAAACCCCTTTGTTCTAAAGATAATTTTAGCTATGAATTTATGAATTTCCAGGTCTCTGGAGGAAATATGTCACAACAAACTTTACATTGAGACAGATTTCGAGGTCTATATTTAATTAGAATTGCCCTTACATCTGTTCAGCAGCTCTCCTAAAAAAGTGCTTCGGAGATGGGAGCCATGACCCACAACTTCCGGTCTGTATTTGCAGGTAGCCTGCATTTTACTCCCCACTGTGCCACTGAAAGGGAACAATTTGGTGTGTGGGAGGTCTTAAATTGTGGAGATTAAATTACCATCTGAGTGGACATGGATACAATACTATTGAAAAACATTACTTAACTCTCTGCTTCATTTTGTTCTTCCCCCACACTAATGGAGCTACCCAGGTGAGTTGTCACAGATCTGTGTCAGCTGCTATCATACACAGAGCAGACATGGGTAGAAGAATCTTTGTCTGTCATCAGTTTACTGGAGAGGCAAAATAGAGAAGGTACTTTGACACAGTGGGGAATATAGCACATTTATGAGCTGAAAGAAAATTGAGTTTCTGTTGAATTGTTTACTGCTGCTGGAGAAACAAAAGAGGTTAATTTCATACTGTTTAATATAGCTTTGAAAGAATGTAAACTAAAATAATGCTTGAGCACAACAGTGGTATGCTTAAAATCTACCCTCCCCCAAGCAAAACAAACTCAATGTAGTTTCAGACCTTTAAAATAGATTTTAAATTCTTATGAATTTGGATCCTGAGGGATTATGTTAAGTAGTTGTTACAAATCATATCTCATGCCAAGTGGCATATAGAAAAAATATGCAAAAATATGATTATGTTTCATTGAAGATTCTGTCTATTCTGTATTATAGCTGAATTTGAATTTTTATATTTATAGACATCATTACATCACATATGGTAAGTGACTGTAAAATTGCATGTATAAAAATTATATTGGTTTACCTACATGCAAATGGATATATATTCATGTGTACAATATTTTTAGTATCCAGTAATGGGGCTGGAATCCAGTTATTTCTTATGGGCCCTGGAGTGCCACAGGGGATTAATGTGTACCATCAATAAATCATTCACCACCCTGGTGACCCTTTGGCTGTCTTTTCTTGGTAGGGACCATCAATTTTTTTTTTTTTTTTGCACAGTTCCTATTATAGGCTGGAGTTACAGCTATGGTGTGAATAAAGACAAGAAACCAGAGTTGATTTTGACCATTCTGAATGAAGTCTTCTAGGAGAAGAACTTTGCTCCATAGTCCCAGACAATATATTGGATTTCAGCTGCCGTTTAGGTCCACACTTTGTAATACAAATGTAATGTGAGCCTCAGCTACAAGTCTCATATATAAGTTTCAATTTTCTAACTAACTTCATTTCAAAAATGTAAAAAGTAACAGGTGAAATTAATTTTAATAATACATTTAATCCAACATATCCAAACCACTATTGTTTCAATATTTTTTCTAATACTCATCAAAATAAACATATAGTTGCACCATATAAAATTAGTTCATTTCCCATCAGTGCTACAGGTGATATTTTGGGAAATACTTTTTTACCTAATGAGGGATAATTGGGAGACAAAATGTAGAGAGATAATTATGTGTGCATCAGACAGATCTGGATAGGGGTTGCTGGTTCTGTATTTGATTATACAGTTGACCTTAGGCAGGTAACGGGAGAATAATACCTGATTCAAAGTAGATAAGTAGGCAGAGCACTTACTTAGTCCATTGCCTGGCACAAAGCAGTTGCTCAATAAATGTTAGGAGGAAAAAGATGATGGTGATATTTTCTTATTTATAAAACGAAGGGGTACAGTTTTGGCCAGGTCACTAAGAGCTCACTTGAAAGTTCTCTACATTCTGCTGGACACATTGTAAATGGTTGTAGATGCCCTTTGTGAAACTATACGTAAAACGTAGTAAGAAAATTAAATGAGTCTTTTAACCAAGTCAATTCATTCCTAGAATATATCTAAATAAAATAATTCAAATGAAACAAAAATAACTTTATTATGAAGGTCTTCACTGCAGTAGTGTAACCTCTGAAAGAAATAAATGAGCAAAGGCCAAAAGTTTAATAACGAGCGCATAGCTTAATAAAGCTATGTTTTACTCATACAAGGGAATATTATGCTGCATATTATTATGCACTTAACATTTATAATCATGAAGATTATGTAAAATTACTGAAATGACTATGGCAAATACAAATGAAAATTCAGAATACAAAATGATAAGTGTACTCTGAGAACAATTATATAAAATATGCATGGATATGAAAAAGGCTTGGAAAGTAATTTGCAAAAATAAAAATAATTGTGTCAGGGTGAAGTGACAAATTATTGATATAATTATGGTATATTTGCAACAAAATATGCATAAGCAGTTTATCCCAGAAATATTTATACAATCATATTATTCAGTCAAGTAAAATATTTATTTAGCATCTCTTCTATGTTCCTCTCTTCACTGGACACAGTGTGACATCTGAAAAGAAAATACAGTCCCCTGTCTCCCAACTGTTACCTGGACCAATAACACAAAATAACTCATCAAAACAAGAGTGAACAATGTAAGATAGGCAGGTAGTAATTATGTCTCATTACATCTTATTTGATAATAAAAGCTTTGTATACGATGTCTCAGGATATACATATATGCGTATGTATGAAATGATTAAGTGCTAAATTGAATTGAGCTCGGATAAGATGAAAGATGGTGATCAATGTGTCTCCATCTCTTGGTGGAGATTAGCCTTGAACTGAAGTCTGAAAGATAGGCAATCTTTGTACAAATGGCAAAAGAGGATCCACATTACACAAAGGGAAAAAATAAATAGAAGTGTGAAGCAAATGGAATTAATCAAAAAAGAGACTGATATTATTAATATTAGCAGATTTCTTTTTGGGGGGGAAACAACGATATTGAGATAATTATTCCTTTTACGTAATTAACGTTTATTAAGTGTGAACTATGATTCAGGTAAGGAGATGAAATTAGACATGATATTGAAAGCAGTTATGTTACAGATTAAATCATGTTTTCTGTGTATTCTGGATGATGATCGGATTGGACTGGATGACCCCAATAGCACTCGTGATTATGAGATTCTGTGATCATGTACTCTATGTGGCTTTCTGATACAAAGACTACACAATTCCATACCGCCTTCGTCGGATTCTATCAGGATGGTGTCTTATTTGTACTTGCAGTGGGGCTTTATTCCTTCAGAAAACAATCCAAAGAATAAGCCCACCTTCACTCTATCATATGTTCATGAAATTCAGGTGAGAAATGCTCTATTTTGAAAAGTATAATTAGACTGATTTATATGTATAAAATAAAGAAAAAACCTGACTCTAATTCTTTGAACAACTTTTAAACAGAAGCAGCAATATGGAACCCTGACAGTCCATGTGACAAGCTGTACCAAACACTGCTTGGGAATACAGGCAGGCAACCTTCTGTGTGACAAGAGAGAGCCATGGAAAAGCCACGAAACAGCAGGCAGGGAAGGGGTGAGGCACTAAGACCAAACTCAAACATTTGCTCAGAACATTCTCCTGTGCTCATCCTCAAGAAATTAGCCAAAATAAAACAGATTGTTAAGAAGGGTAGGGAAACTTTAAAAAAAAATCTAAAAGGTCTTGAAATCTTCATCTGCCCTTATTCTATTTTTGCTTAAAATGAAAATAGCATCATTTGCCTTGTGCTTTACAGTTTGCAAAGTGTTTTAACATATATCCTGTGTTTTAGTTTCACAACACCTCTGGGATTTTACAGATGATGCAAGCGACTCAGAGGCTGGGGGACCTGCCACACCTCTTCTGCACAGCAGTGGAGACTGAGCATGCACCTAGGTCTTCAGACTCCAAAGCTCATGTTTCTATTACACCACATCACGCACCTGTCAGCATTGGCTTCGTGTGTCCTAGGATAACATACAGGTTAATCCATTTTCCTATGTAGATCCTGCCACACTAGAGTGGTGGCTAAGATAATGATTAACTAGTGAATACCTGGCTTTCCAGGAATGAAAGCAACAGGACAACTCAATAGCACTTATCAGATCCAGCCAAGGTTTTAGACAGTATCATGTACCCAACAACCACACATATCTGGCCTACCTTACATTAGGCATCAAGTGGTGGTATTCCAAGTGTGCTGAAAGGTCTCTTCCCCAGAACTCTCCTATGCTGCTCATTAATGCATCTAGAATTTCCACCACTTGAGTTATTCCTTTGGGCAAGGTATCACCACCCCTTTAAAAAAGTAATTATATTATTGAGACGGAAATATCATGGCACACAGATTTAAGAAAATTTATCAGAGAGAGAGAGAGAGTTGTAAGCAAAATGGGTAGAGCTCAAAATGGTTATTGCAGAAAATGATTGATCGTTGTAACTGTCCACTCAAGTAGAAAGTGTAACTGCTTTTCCAGCTTTTGGTTTTCATTGGGCATGTGTTATTACCAAGAACAACATAAATTTACATTTCAAATACCCTTCATTTGACACAGTTTTTAATGAGTGATTTAATTTCTTTTGTATTTATATGTTTAAAAGACTGCCTGAAACAGGAGCTGCTGTACTTCATAAAAGGAAACTGCATATGTAGATTCAGTATTGTATATGTTGGGGAATTAGATGGGTGTTTAAATTGGAACTACTTTTATCTGACAGAACCAGCTACAATGCCCTGTGTTAAACCGTTTAAAAGCTTTCCCTCTTCTTTTCTGCTAATAAAGTTGTAAATAAAGACCATCATACATTAAAATCCAAAAGAAAAAAAAAAACTCTGCTAAATGGGTTTCAGGGATAAGTGTTTTGTGGGTACCCAAGGCATTCACAGTGATGGTCCAAGAGCACTGGATGCGTGAGGGCTGGATATGAATGAGCTTCATGCTTTCTGCAACTTTGTTGTTCAGAGCTCTCCCTGTCCCTGTCCTTGTCTCTGCCATATTTAAACCAGACTGTTCTTGCTGAGTATTCCATAGACCCTGCCAATGACACTCCAAGATTCTATAAAATAGTGTAACAGAAGCCAAGATGCTAATTTTATACTATGCCACAATTACAAAGTGATCTTCAGAATTGAAATAGCAAACACTCTTTCACTGGGTTATTGTAGCAAGATGAAGGCTGCTTT
Organism: Propithecus coquereli; assembly: GCF_000956105.1. Classification (NCBI taxonomy): domain Eukaryota; kingdom Metazoa; phylum Chordata; class Mammalia; order Primates; family Indriidae; genus Propithecus; species Propithecus coquereli. Next base: position 2,279,597 of record NW_012148496.1, read on the forward strand.
ATTATTTCTTCCATACAGAAATCAGTTTCTGAGGGTGAAAAATGACATGAGCTTTCAGCATGATGAGAAGGTACTGGTAGTGATTAAGAGATTTGTTTCTTCAAACCCATTTCAAAGATCTTTTGCCTTTTTATCCTGGAGCTATGAACTTCCATATTTCTATATGAGAACTGATTCTTCTTTAAAGTGGTGTAATTTACAAAAGAGTTAAAGAAGTGACACAGAAGTTCCATTAGAAGCACACTTATGTGTCATATATATTAATCAACAACAAAACTAGGGTCCTTAAGTCTTTTTAATAACCACGGGAAGAAATACGTAACGAATTTTGGAGGCACAGCAGAGATACTCAGTGATTGGTGACTGAATATTAGAAAGTAATGTCTAAGCTCTTTGAGTCAAGGACTATGAATTAAGTGATCTTTAAACCCTAAACAGAGTTTAGCATAGGATTTCGCACATAGTAGATGTTCAATAAACATTTTCTAACATTGATTAGCTGATTAATAATGCAAATAAAATTTCAGGAACAATAGTTCATTTTTCAATACTTTTAAGAATTCAAGTAAAATTATGTATGTACTACCTATGAATTAAAATTATCCATTCATTATCATATAAACTAAATCACTTGATTTCCTTGTTCAAAACCTTCCAGTGACTTCTTATTGCCTATAAAACCTAAACAATACGGCACTCGCTCAACACCTCTACCTCAGTTTCTATCACTGTTATTCCACACAGCACTTCCTGTTTCTCTTCCAGGTCTTTACACTTGCTGTTCTTCTTTTCGGAAAGTTATCGCCCGATATTTACATGCTTCAGTCCTTCACATCATTCAGTTCTTGTTCTGATACCCTGTTCTCTCAGACCACCCCTTCTAAAGTGGTTGTCTTCTCATTCTCTTTCTCTCACCCTGATTTATTTTTCTTCATGGGATGTATCACTGCCTGAAATCATATTTATTGCTTTGTGTGGGTCAAGTTCAGTACCTGGTATATAGTAGATACCCAGTAAACATCGCTCTCAAAGAATCAATGTTTCCTAATCAATCTCTTAGATGGTATAAAACAAGTGGTCACAAACTCAAAGGCCTTCAGCTGTCACACAGGTAGGTGGATCCCATATAAGATAATGAGATGTCGGGGGGGGGGGCAATGACCACATAGGGACAGCTTAGTCTTCATAAAAAGTTATTCAAATAAAAAGTAATTAAAATGTGTTGACTAAATAAAATATTAATATATCTGAGGGCCAGATAGGGCTTCACTGCTTTGGGTTTACATAAGTTATACACCTAATCAATAGGAATAATCATCTAATGGTAGTTTTGGAGAAAATATTGTTTACAACAAATGTTTATTCCCACTTTTCTCCTTCCCTTTTTTTCATTTCAGAAGGGTGATAAGCCCTTAGCATTTTTTCCTCAAGATCTGATGGTGAATTAGCACCGTGTATGTGTTCAGTTCTGACTGTTCAACTCCCTAATGATATGAACAGTGAATGCAAATGAAAACCAATCTCGAAGGTCTCTAAGTTTTCTAATCACAGAAACAGGAAGCTTCAAGCTTAAGAACACAGAATCAGTGATGCAAATGGGGTTGAAGGTGGGGCAGTTTGCCAAGGACAGACAGAAAATAGAAAATGCCACCCCTCACTTCTGATACTTACTCTCAAGTCTCAGAGGGGCATAATTTCCAGAGGAATGATCATCCTGTAAGTATGGATAAGTCTAATAGGTTATAAGCCTTTATTTGCTGACTGGACCTGCCCACTCTGCATCTATGGTCTCTTCTGGGAAGCTAACACTGATCTTAGATGATTCTCTCATTCTCTGATGTCCTAACCGGTCTGTAACAGGGTTCAGATTCAGTCAATCTATTAACATCTATTATTTGTATTTCCCTGTAATCAATGTCCATGCCATATTGCTTCAGGCTGTGATTCACAATCATAAACTGTAGTTTGTATTTATCAACTTCAGTTATGAGAAAATTGGGCAGACAGGATGTAATTACATTGTCACCAGCTACTAGAAGACGAACACTGAGGCTCACCTGTCAGTGATCACAGAAGTCGGGCCTATTCTCCCCAACAGCTCAATTTGTGTGTTGGAATCTCTTTGGCTACACCGTCATCTAGGGAGCTGCAGTTGCAATTTCCTGTGGTTTTTTGTTTTTTTTTTTCAGTTGCCTTGTTTAGATTTCTAGCAAATTGGAATAACATTCTGTGATAGAGATGTCAGCATTTTCAATAGAACTTTATGATTTTTTGCAAGACAATAATCAGCCTTGTAGGAGTTTGCCATAATTTAGATTAATTTATGGTGGGTCTGTCAAGCCTAGAATTAACAGAGAAAACCTAGCAAAAACTAATCTGTCAGTTCAAGGCACAGACTTCAATCCTTTAATCACAGCTAAACTCTTTCACTTCTGGGGCACCAAAGCTGTCCTCACAGCAGGGTGTTATGGCGTGTTTGTAATGTCTAAAGGGTAGAAATATGTTCAAATTGCAGTTCGAATAGTGTGTTTTTAAGCGACAGCAGCTTGTGGATGTTGTTAAACTCTCTGCCTTTTTTTCCTAGAATGATTTGATTATCATCTTAAGATGCTCTTTAGAATTCATTACTTTCAAAACAGGTACTCTAATTTAGGCTTTATTTTTTTTCCAAGTAAGATACTGGTTTGGGAAAAGATGACCAAATTTTCAATGGACTAGAGCAACATTAGAATGCAGCAAATAAGTTGATGATGAAGAAAAATGTTTCATTAGACAGACTCATCCAGAAAAGCAGAACAGAAAACCCCCACCCACGACCAAACCGATGTCCAAGTGGTCATTTGCTGTTGATTAATTCTAGTTTCTTCAAATGGGGAATCATAGATGTCAAGAAAACAAATTACATACTATCTCCTCACATCCATCTATTTTCCAGCGCTCAACTCTATCATCTTCATCAAGAAGGCTTGATGAACTAAACTTTTAAAATAATTCAAACAGAGGTGGCACTTAATATCTCTCCGTCAAGAGAGCAAATTTTCTCTCAATTACTTCCCCCCCCAAAGATAAGAAATTCATACCTTTGGTATTTACTTTCAGATTTTGCATATTGTTGTATATAAAATCTCTCTATTGCATTCTTAGGACATGTAAACATTTTCCTACAGTGAAGTCACAATAAAAGTTCATTTTACATTTAATATAGTACAAAATCTTAATCATATATTTGAATGGAACAATCTATTATTTAAGTGTAGTCAGAAATTTAAAAGATAATTTGATTTACATAGTAGAAGAGGATATAATGCCATAAAATCTACTGTTAAGAGCTTCTAAATGTTCCTTAGATATATGAAACAAAGCACAACTTCAGTATTCTATCTAACTAAAAGACTTCATCTATATTTTAAATGTTTCCAATCAATATTTTCCTTCATTTCTTATCAACTCACCATAATAACCACATATAATTGAAAAGTTAAGGACCAGATATCCTGTTATGAATAATTTACAGTTGTCACTGTGGAAAACAAGTTGTTAAATAACACTGACAAAAACAGTATGTTTACATTTTTATGTTAAAAAAATACATTTTTTTCCAGTTCTCCTCCTCTTTTAGCTTCTAAAACTAGCTCATCCTCTTTCTTTCAATGTTAATTTGATGATCCAGAATTTCAGGTCGTTTTTCAACTATTTCTATCAGATCAGTGAAGTAAAGGATGACATTACCTTAAATTTTTAGGGAACTAGGAAATGTCTGTGGGAGAAACGAACTAGTTAAAATTAAAACGTGGCTGAGCTTTCATAGCTTTGAGGAGAGTATGGGACCCAAGGCTTCGACAATGAACTATTAGGATCAAAGTATCCAGAAAAGATGTTCTTCTAATTCTGAATGAATCGTTTTTAGCCTCTTTCCTTTCTCATTCTCACTGCATGCCTGTTCATCTTCTCTAGCCCATTTAAGCACAAATTTAGGGATTTGTTTTAATTGAGATCATGGTTCAGTGAGGTCAGCTACTATAATGGATCTGGCCAGCAGAAAAGAAGAATTTTTTTTCAAATGTCTCTCTTATATACTGCAGGCCAGTGCTTCGTAACCTGGGAAAGGAATCCGTGAACACAATTGTCAGGTCCAACTCTTACTGAGGTGGGGCCTGCCAGAGAATGCATTCGTAAGTTATGCTTGGTGAAGTGTCTGGTTAGGAACTGCTGATTAGGCCCAGATGGAGAGAGGCTTGGTAAAATCCTTCCCGTCAACAGATTGGCCTTTCATACTCGTACCCAGAGGACCCAATACATCTCTTCTAATGACTTAACTCCCTTCGGAAAGTAGCCCGATTCTTCCTTAAAAGAATTCTTTTAAAAAAATTTTTACATTTATTAGATAAATATTTTTTGAAGATATACTCTCTACCAGGTATGTTCTAGGTCAATATATTTTCAATTCTAGATGTTCATTAAAATTTACTAAAAAGCTTTTAAATATGCCTATATCAGGCCCCGCACCAGCTACACACAAATCACTGGATAAAACCCTAAGTGTAACCAGGATTGAGAAACACTTGCCAGGAATCAAGGTTACAAAGGTGACCAGAACAGACTAAATCTCTGCTCTCATAGTATATATAGTTTAGTGAAGAAAAAAAAAAAAGACTAAATCTCTGCTCTCATAGTACCTATATTTTAGTGAAGAAAACAGCCCAAAATATTTATAAAGACTTTTGTTTCTCCCATGGTGGCAGTCTAGAACACATTAGAACCTTCTTAGAACACAAGACTTGATAAACACTTCTGAGACTGTAAAAGAACGTAGAAAAATCCACCGAGGTCTGAAATAAACCATAACTCCAGGAATGTAGGTGAATACTGAAGTCCTGCATTACTGGATTTCTGTGGCCTAGTATTGGAGGGTGGTGATGAGTGGACAAGATCTTGAACCCAGTGGCTCAAAGACTTCATTAAATAAAGGATGAAACCTAGTAAAGATTAAGGTCTCGTGAGAAAGGCTAAATTAATGAGAGTTTCTACCTATAAACACATTCATATACACATCCATACTTCATATAAATGCTCTTGAGCCCGTTGGCAAGGGAAGTTTTTAGTTTTGTCTTGGCTCTAAGAAGACGAAAATCAACAAATGTCTCTGATTGTTTGTGGTCACTGCCTAACCCTCATGGACCCTGAAGTTTATACTCTATTTGTGTAATTCTTAAAACAGCAATCTGTAAATTATAACTTTAAATAGACTATCTATGTTGCCCCTAAGTGCCAGAAAGAGCATATAAGTTCATTTGATTATTTAAATAATTGGTAAAGATAGTGTATTATCAATTATAAGCTAAGAATAAAAAAAGCTCACAAAGCTAGCAGGAAACCACCACATGCGAGAATCAGTGGAAAAAGTAAATGAACAAAGAACCGTGTCAATGTTAAATAAACAAATAAATAATAAAAACAAATAAATTTTTAAAACCAGACTTGCAAAGACATTGGAAAAAAGAATAATCAGATCAAATACAAAATAAATACGTTTGATAGATTTAAGAAATGAAGAGAAAACTGAACACACAAGTGAGGAACACGAGCCTATCGAATGATAGGCAAGTTTAAAAGAAAATGGTCAGGCAGATTTAAAAGAAAAAACAATCAAACACAGCTCTAGAAATAAAAGATATATTCACTTAAATGAAAAATTCAATTTGAGTGTTTTATGTAGAGAGAAACCCAATGTAAGACAGAAATAGTATTGCTTATCAACAGGAAAGGATCGATTATTTTTAGGATACTAACTGCTGGGCACACTGCTCCTTTCCCTCTTCGGGTATACACTGTCAAAACACACCACAGTAAAGCATGCTATCATAAATAATTGAAACGTTTATCATCACTCAGGCAAGTAAAAGGGCTCTCTGAGGGTGTCCAGTGGAAGAGGATAAGAAAGTACACGGGCTACAGGTGGCAGGTGGGAATTTTCAATGATGCTAGACCAAGTTCTGGCAGATTGTCCTGACAAGGAAGCAAAGGGACTAGGAGAGGATCCCTTGCATGCAACATATTAAACTGAAGCAGAAATAATTTCAAGTGGCATTTAGACACTTGCACTCACGCAGCTGAGCAGCTATAGGGTTTTATCCATGGATGCCAGTGAGTAGCTATGGGTTTCCATGAATACTGACAGGTGTTTCATGGTTTAATTAATGTCATAATACTTGGGGTGATTTAATTCTGTATTTCCACAAGTATTCAATAAATGGTACTAAGACTATCAGTTATCCAAGCAGGAAAAATAAACTGGGTCCCTACCTCAGATCACATACAAAATTCAATTCCAGGTGGATCACAGACCTTATTGTGCCTGGCAAAATTCTAGAACATTTAGAAGAAGATACAGAATATCTTTATGATTTGAGGAAAGACAAAGATTGAATTTTTACAGATTTATTGAGGTATAATTTACAGATCAGGTCATATATATTTAAGATGTACAAAGTGATGATCTGATATACATATATACATTGTGAAATGACTGCCACACTCAAGCTAATTAACATAACCAAGTTACCTCTGTGTGTATGTGCGTGTGTGTGTGTGTTTGTGATGAGAACATTTAAGATCTACACTCTTAGTAAATTTTAGGTATGCAATACAGTATTAGTAACTATAGGTACCATGCTATACATGAGCTCTCCAGAACTTATTCATCCTGCATAATTAAAACTTTATACTCTTTGACCAATATCTCCCCATTTCCCCCACTCCCCACTCCCCAGCCCCTGGCAACCACCATTCTACTCTCTGTTTCTGTTAGTTAGACTTTTTTAGATTCCACATATAAGTGAGATCATGCAGTATTTGTCTTTCTGTGCCTGGCTTATTTCACTTAGCATAATGTCCTCCAGGTTCATCCATGTTGTCACAAATGACAGGATTTCCTTCTTTGTGAAGGCTGAATAATATTCCATTGTGTATATATACACATCATATTTTCTTCATTCATTTGTCCATTGATCAATGATGGACACTTAGGTTGATTTCATATCTTGGCTATTATGAATAATGCTGCAATGAACACAGGAGTGTAGATATCTCTTTGAGATACTGATTTCACTTCCTCTGGATATATACTCAGAAGTGAAATTGCTGGATCATATGGTAGTTGAAAAAAGATTGAATTTCTTAATTAAAAATACAAAAACATGCTAATCATAAAGGAAACTACTGATGAATTTGATTAATTAAAAATTATGAACATCTATTCATGAAAAGTCACCATAAAGAGGATGAAAATTCCAGCCATAAATTGGAGAAGGGAAAATAAAAGTGACAAAGGATTAGAATCCAGATTATATATTCCTATGAATCAATTAAAAATAAAAGATAAATTGCCTCATAGAAAAATAGACAAAACATGGGAAAAGACATTTCTCAAAATAAGAAACATGAATGATAAACATTTGAAGTGATACTGATCTTCATAGATAATGAGACTATTAATTAAAACCACAACTTATTTTACATTCATGAGATTGGAAACAATTAGAAAATTTGAAAATATCAAGCATTGGAGGGAATGTAAAATTTTTAGACCTGCTGGTGAAAATATAGATAAATACGACTACTTTCAAAGAAAAATGGGGGTCATCTTACGCTAAATATGTGTTGTATACTTATACAAAACCATTCCCTTCCAAGGTATTTCCCTAGACACCTTTTGCATGCATGTACCAGAATGTTCTTAGCAGGGATATTTGTAAAAGCAGGAGTTGAAAACAACACAAATATCCATTCACAGGAGTATGGCTAAATCAACTGTGGTGTAGTCACACAATGGAATAATATTTCATCAACATTTATGATTCTCAGAAGCATAATATTGAGCAAAAAAAGCAAGTCTCAGAAGAATACATACACTATGACACTTGAAACTAACTAAACAGTATATTGTTTAGGGATACACATCTATGCACCCAAACCACAGAGCAAAAAAAGAGAATGAGAAAAAAAATAATTCAAGATAATTGCTACCCCAGATGTAAGCGTGGGAGGTCAGAAAGCCAGGTACATGTAGCAGTATGGTATTGCCACTCTGGGGAGAAATATACAAGGGCTTTCAATCATATTGCTAACGTTCTGTTTCTCAAATACTGTGGCAGGTTCAGTGGTGACTAATTCTATTATTCAGCTCCCTAACTTAGATATATTTTACTTACATTCTTTCTTTGTGTATTTCATCAAAAAAAATTTTACGTATATATGTTATATTACATATGTGTACAGAAATAAAAATAAATGTTAAAAATAAGTATACAGATAATTAGCATCATTTTATATAGAGCTAAATGCTAAAAAACCCCAAAACGAAACAAAAATAGAGTAATATAATCAGTGTGACATTGCTGATGAAAAGAAAATGCCTGAGAAGGTGATGTTTGGGATGGGATTTGATTAATGTGAAGTAGTCTGTGAGATGTTGGGCAAAGTGCATTCTAGGCAGAGAAATCAGAAGATCATGAAGAGGTCCTGAAACAGGAACAAGCTTGGCAATTGAGGAACAGAAGACGGTTCTGTCGCTAGAGCTGAGTGATCAGGGTAGTAACAATCTCAGAGAGAGACAGAGGCCAACCACGGAGAGTTACCTCAAATGGACTGGGAAGCCACTGGGGCATGAAAGTGGTAAGATTTAAGCTTGTAAAAGATAACTTTGTAGAGCAGAAAATAGATTTTAGAGAGCCATAACTACAAGCACAGAGACCAATACAATAATATTCCTATCTACAACAACAGCAATAATAATAGCAGCTAAGACATAATGTGTACTTACTGTGTGCAATACATAGCAATATAGGCATTATCCTAAATCTCTTAAGGAGAGGCAGGGTTCAATGTGGTTATGAAATTTTATATTTTATCCTAGACACCATGGCAGAAATCACTTTACTTGAATTCATTTATGAAAATGATCATCATCCACTGTTATCAGCAGGAGCAATGAGATTCAGAACAATGTTTGCAGTCGGGAGGGAGGTCTGAGAGCTGGGGCTGGTGGTGCATCTGATGGTGGTTGGGGCCAGTGGACAGCCCTTGGTAACAGTGCAGCACAGGAATGATTATAAGGAAAATGACCTAATATGGAACCTGAGAAAATAGAGATATGAACAGAGTAATTAAGAAGGGTACCAATAAAGGGACAAAAAGATGAGGGGGAGTCAGAGGGCAAGGATATCAGGACCACGGATAGCAATTCTTTCCCACGTCCACGCCAGCCACTGGGTGCAGCATACTATGTTATACATTAATTCTCTCGGTAATCCTAGGAGGTCAGTTATTATTCTCACTCTTCTGATGTGGAAACTGTAGCCCAGAGAGGTAAGGTATCTGCACGAGTTACAGAGACAGCAGATGATGAAGAGATGGGTTTGAACCCAGTCTGTCTGACTGCAAAGATGCCCACCGAGGACAGGAAGCCCTGCTGGGGCCATTCTGTCCTCACTCTGGAAGTCTGCTCTTCCTGCTTGCTCTGCCTAGTTCTTTTTTTTTAACCTTCCTTTTCCCTCCATCCCTAAAACATGCTGCGGCTGCTTCTGGTACCATTTTCCAGGGTCAGCATACCCCCTCTGAAAAAGAAACTTTCCTTTTTCCAGGATAGAAAAGAGATGACGGCAGAGGTGAGGGAACTGAGATGCAACCGCTGGTTTTGGATCCCTGCTCTGTGCAGGTTCTTTACAAATGTAGATACAAAAGAAGAAAGTCCTGGCTGTCACGGGGGCAAGATTAAAGGTATCTTTAAGCAGTCTTGAAAGAATGTGTTAAACAAAGGGTGCCTTGCATTAAACCTCCGAATGCTATTCTGGTCCCCTCAGCCTGATCAAAGCTTCATTTTAAACCAGCTACTGAACATTTTATCTTGGGTATAAATTTTTCACTTGTTTTGACATCTCTGAAGAGTTTTTAAAAACTTGCCAAAAAAAAAAAAGTCTAAATATATAGCAGATTTGTGAGTGCACCTTGAGAGAAATGTATTCTAGGTCCAGAACAGCCATCACAACCTATGTAGTCAAGCTGTCATCCAAGAAAGGGGCCACGGGTCATGTCCATGTTAATGCCTGGAACATACTTCTTGGGTGAACTCCCACTCTGCATCTGGGTTGCTCTCAAATGAGTGGCCTTTTGCTTCAGCCTGCAGCCTTAAAGGGAACCAAAATGGCTTAATCAAGCACCCTTTTGCCCCTGGGCAGTAAACTATAATAAATTTACACTCAGAACCTAAGAACTGCAGTTTCTTCATAGAGTTGAAGTGTTCAGGCAACAATCTTCCTCCAGAGCTGCATTACTGATGAAGAACATCTTCAGTCATTTCTCGTTGGCTGCAGTTCAGTACTTTTGAGTCTCATACATTTTTCCTTTTTTGAAACCTAAGGAAACTGCAATGCCTAGGCAAATCAGACTGCAACACATCAGCCACACAGGCGGGGAGACACCAGACCCCCTCAAATTGAGGCGTCTTCGGTTTGCCTTTTTGCCTGTTGCTGGTTGGTCCAACTGTACTTTTTCTGATATATTAGGGCCTGAGCATCCTCAGGAAACCCTTTCTCTGAAAATGGATGTGTAAGTTACACAATCTATGCCAAGTGAACTAATGAACATTCTCAATTCTGAGATGACTATGCCCTTAGTCTGGAAATGGAAAGGTGTTGTTCATAATGTCAGACACATAACCTAGGAATGAAAAGCTTTCAAATCAGAAAGTTTTTAACAAAAAAGAAAAAAAATAGCAAAAATCTAGGGCAGGCAGCACACTTTTCATACGAGGATTAGTTGAGGGAAAAGAATCTCTAAGGTACTGCAAAGGCTGCATATAAAATACAGTGGGTGACATTCAGAATGTTTAGGATGCGGGCAGTTACCGGTCTGTAGGTGGGTTTTCTAGAACAATGGTTCTGGACTGAGAGGTTGCCATCATGAATAATATGAAATGCCATCTGACTTTCCCATCCCAGAAAAATGCCATGTCAAAGGAGAAAACCAAAGTAACCCACTTTCCTCTGCTGCTGTATTTGTAACTTCTGTGCCACTGTGGCTCACATATGTCTAGTCACCTGCTGAGCACTCTACCTTCCAGCATAATCCACAGAACTTTGAAAATCACCCTTGGGATCTTTGGATTCACACAGAGAGCAAAAAAGGTTGGTTATTCTGAGTATTAGCCAACAATACTCAAAGTATTTTTACTTCCAGTTTAAAACCTGTTTGCAAATGTTAGCTCTTCTCTATTTTGATAACTAATTCTGGCATCAAGCAAGGTAGAGATAAGATACTTGATACTATTCAGGTTTTCCACATAGTTCTTGAACACTGGATTTAAATTTCCAGGTAAATAAATGAGACAAACTTAAACATTTGGAGAAATTTTCATGATCAGATCTATGACACAATGAAATCCCTATTCTCGCTTGGAATTATTGAATCTTATCCTTCTTAGAAAGAGAAATATATTATAAGTGACATTTTGGAACAGCTCTAGGAATAGTGTTTGAATAGTGTGGGACTGCTATTACTGATAGGAAAAATAAAATACATTGTTTTGATCTGTCTTAAAGAAAAATAGATATTTTATTCACAAATCAATTCTTCCTGCTATTTTAAAGCAGAGTATCGCATTGTAAAGGAGAAGGCAAGGTTTAAAAAATTAACCTTATCTTTGGGAATAAATAAATACCCATCTTATCCAAATAGATAGCTTGAACTTCATGACCCAGAGGAGTTTCGGGATAAAAGTGAGAGCAGTGTTTTGGAACTGAGGACACTGACAGTATAAAAAAGTATTAAGGGAGAGTTATGAAATTCTGCTTTGCATCTCAGAGATATCTTTGGGCCCAAGAAGAGGGCCCAAACCTCAAAAATGCAACAGAATGACAAGTTTGCTGACAAACACCTCATCAAGTGGATCTGAAAAAAATTAAAACACTAACAGATGGAATGTGTCTGAATCCCCTCCCTGCTGGTGTGTGTGTCACTAAATATCAGCAAGTGTACTGGGGAGGCCCCATAGGATTCTGCCAAGAAGGCAGCCATGACCCAAATGCACTTCCCTACACAAAAGTCTCAAGGTTGATGAATGCAGTTGGCTTTTGTTGGCTCTTCATATCTCCCTAGGTGCCCTGTCCGCGCCTAAAAAATACAAAAAACAAACAAACAAAAAGCATCGAACCAGAAAAATCAGACCATGATTTTAGATCAAAGAAACTTTCCATTTATATTTCCATAAAAACTTTGGTAAATATCATCTGTAGGTTTAAAGAATCTTCCAGTTCCCTATAATTAAGTGGGAAAACGAATTAGCAAATGTTTCCAAACATAAGCATTAAAAACAATAAATATGCCTCTATGGTAAAGTTTTCCTTTTGGAAGGGAAGAAGCAACAAAATCTAAATTAAATTAAAGTGGTGTTCTGGGAACCAAAGTGTTACTACAGCTCAATAAACTAAGGTAATTAGACAACGTAAGATTTCTTTTTTAGGCTCCGAGTCTAAAGCACGGCTTTGTAGAGGCTCAGGATCATTGTTAGAATCCAATTCAACATTCCAGCTTCTCAGATTCACAGCCAGCACTGTGCCTTGAAGGCACCGCTTGTCTGATTATCTTGCCAGTCTCCCCTCTCCGAATGGTTTTGTGTAACTTTCAAGTGCAGCAGCCCCCTTTGGAAACTGACAAGTGTTCATTTTGAAATGGAGTCATCAAATGCATGCGGCCTTCAGGAGGCTCCTTTTTTCAGGAGAACAAACAAAGGGAGATGTTTTTAGTACAAAATTCCTTTTTAACAAATAGAAAGCTTGTATTGCGCTGCAGGGCTGCCCATCTCCACAAAAGCCCCAGCTCTTTTTGGTGGCCCTCAGAAGCAAGCTTTTCATTGTATAATTCGTTCAGGGATAGAGCTTCTGCTGGGCTAATGAGCTCTCCTGCAGCCTCTTCTCCTGCAGGCGAATCCCCAAAAGCACAGTCTTAAATCAGATACTGTGAAGCCAAAAAGGGGAAGGGGGGGATGAAAGAAAAAAAAAAAGTAGGGTCAAGAATGCCAAGTTAGCAGTAGGCCAATAATCATACCTCACATTTGGCTTCAGTGAAGTCGTGTGCTTGAAGATCTTCATCCACAGTTAATTTCTAAGCTTGTTCTTTCATGGCCAAGGTCCTGTTTTGAGTATTGCATCATTTGAGCACACCTCCAGTGGATATTAATGCAATAGATCATCATGGCAGCTTGCTCTTAAAATATATTGATAGCAACCTTGACCAGGCACTGATTAGAAAGGGCAGGATTAAGGAGCATTCCCTTTTCGCCAGAAAGTGGAGCACGACATTGGAAACCTGAAGGCTCTGATTCCTGTCCTATTACTAATTTTCCCATGTTTTACACTGTCACCGGTGAGTCCAGCAGACATTATTAGGAAGCTATGCGACAGCATCTAATAAAGTATGTTAGGAGAGAAATCGTGGCTCCCCTTTGCACTGATGGTCTTTGGGAGAAATACAGTGCTGTAGATTACAGGAGGTGGAGGTCGCAAACACTGATGATACCCACGGCAATTTATCATCAGCCAGCAACTTGCCAGGGATCTACAGCTATACAGGAACAGCTTCCGGGAGGGACAGGATGGAGAGTGTGTCTTATTCATGTTAGCAAAGGTGTTCTGGAGAGGATCGTTCAATTATTTACTGGTTGTTCTAAATCCCTGAACACAATTTTAAGACATCGAAGGTCTCTGTGTAGTGTGATGCCTCTGTAGAGTATTCTGCCTTTAGGAGTGACCAATGGGGTTGCCTAAAACAGCACAGACTGTGTTACGAGTGTTCTAGTGAAGAATTTGTAGAATTTAAAAGGTCAGGGGAGTATTAGTAATGTTGGGGTTAACAGAGGCAGCTCATTTTAGAAATTTGGTATTTGAGTTTTTCAACATTATCCAAAGTAGGTTCACCACATTCTTTTTAACAAACTCTCCAGCACAGAGCAGATGGTTCCTCTATTAACAACCATTTGCATTTAACATATTGCAATGATTTATGTACCACATGCCACTGAGCGAAGCGAAAACACTCAGTAGTGACTAATTAGTTGAGTGCAAAGACACATATCTCAATGTACAGAGCCCTCCTCGAACTATGTTTTACATTTTTTATAGTTTACTGTTTTATTTGTGCAAAGCAGTTAAATCTGAACTATGGCATTCCTCTTATGATTATGGTAATGCCTCTGTAATTATGGTTCTACTAACGCTTCAGTCATACTTTTTTTTTTAATTCAAAGGGTTAACATTTGTATGTCAGCATTTCCCTGGACACTGATAGGTCAGTCACATTTTAAACAGTTAGAATGCTTGCAAGTTATTCCTAAGCCCACCAAAATGTTTATTTTAAGAAGCCCACTTTGTTTTTAAAATAGAACATACTCAATATAAAATGGATATAAAATAAGACTACTAATCAAAAAGTTATTTACAAAGAATGACTAATTTTAATTGGGCTTTTAATGTCATATTTATTAATACATAATTCCTTTTTTATCATATCTTCTTCAGTACATCGTCCGCTCTCATGTGTTCACATAATTTTTTTCCTCTACCTGCTAAACCTCTGTTCTAATTTCCTTACAACTCATGGATTCACCTCTACACTGTATGTGCTTCTCAAGTTGGTGACATCTTAATCTCCCCAGGACACAGAGGTTTTGCTGCCATTCCAAAGCAGCTTTCCTGAAGCCAGAAGAGAAAAAGACCTAAAAATTGCATTAGTTATTGCATTCCATGGAAAAGAAGACCTCAACTCTTTTTCTCTCTTAGGCGATCCTGAGACATTTTCTCCTCCTTTGTGCTGACCAGCAGGGTCAATGGACATTACAATGCTGTCACTGTGTTTCAAATGTTAGGACTGTGCAGTGAAACAATGAATCTTTTATAAGCATGATTTTCATTCTCAAGAGCCATCCATGCAAAATATCAAAGTAGGCCATCCATCATCTGTGAGGATAAATGCACATCTGTGATCCAGAGGAAATGGGATATAATACAACTGCATTTACCCAGGACTCGAGGAGCCAATCTTAGAAAACTAAACTCACTCTTCTTTGTAATTCCCAGTTTTAATTTTCACAGGACTCTCTGCCAATGGATAACTATAGGAATATGGCAATATGGAATATGATAAATTTAACCTGCCGAGGTCTTTAAAGGGGAACGAAACAATTAAGACATAACCTAAGTGCATATTAATGACTGTACAATAGAATATAAATTATATATTAGAATAAATATAAACTCAGTCCATCAATATAGGAAATTGGAAAGAGTTTGTAGAGGAAGATAAAATATTAGTGGTTAAAGCTACAGAGCCAAGATGTTGTTGTTATACTAATATAAAAAAATAATGGAAAACAAAACAAAGCTTCTTTCAAAGTCATAATATTCAACTGCAGCTATCATTTTTGGGCCCCATGGTAGTAACCATCATTTATTTAATGTGTACTTGAATTTTACATATATTAATAATCTTGAAAATAATTTATCAACGTTGGTAGCATTTGTTCCATTTTATAGATAGGGGACTGAGACTCAGGGATAGTGAGATTACATGATTTTTCTAAAGTCTAACGAGTAGCAAGTGGAAGGCTGGATTTGAACCCAAGACCATGAGGGTTAAAGCCACCCTCTGCTGCCTCTCCATGTAAACCAGAATTCATTAACAAACATGCCACAACTTGATTTTTCCTTATTTTCGTTTGTATAAACAACTCACCTGTGGTATGTAATTTCCTCTGGCATCTTATTTTAGTAGTAAAGTAATACTGGAATCTTTACATATGCTGTTGTTGGTAGCAAAATCTAATAGAATAATCAATATCAAGGAAAGGAGCAAATAATCAAATTGCAAAGAAGCCTCTTGGTTTAAACTCATCAATGCTAAACAAATATAAAATGTGTAACCCTGAGAGATATCCTTTTGCTTCTGCAGGACTCTTGTTTTCCATAAATAACATTTATATTTAATGAAAACAGGATTAACTTTGTATTGAAAATTGAGCCTGTCATTCAGTCTGATTAAACAACATGCGGTCTTACAAATTCACATTTTACTCAATATTTCTGTGTCTGAAACCGACTCTACTGTGAATCAATTTTCTGGATATACCTACATCAAGGAAAGGAGAAGGAAAACGTGTCTCTCTAAGTGTGTACACAGATATGGTACTAATATAGGGCATTAGATATTTTCAACCATTAGGTACTATTCAACTATTTAAAATGATTAATAATGATAATTTCCTTTGTTTTAACCGAACATATGGAGGCTGCTGTTTAGAGAAGACCTTGATGAAGATGAGAGTATCAGAAAGCCTCCAGAAAGCTTCCCCCATGCCAGAGCTCTGGGCTGGTGCCCTTCCTTCTCCTTGCTGTTGCCACAGCAGCTCTGCACACATCCTGCACCGCACACAACACACTGCTTTGTAATTTTCCTCTTGAAGCGTCTGTCAACCCATCCAGACGGTAGCAACTTGAGGACAGGGACTATAGCTTTTCATCTTTGTATCTCTGGCAACTGGCACACTGCCAGGAACTAGTAAGCACTGAACATTTAAGTGAATACATTTATTTGTATTGTATTTTGCATTTTTCAAAATTCTTGAAGGGGAAGTAGGGTAGATATTGTTTTCCATGTTACAGTTCTGGGATAAGAATCCATGTGATCTGATTCTTAGTTAAATGGTGTTTTACTCCTTTACATTCCAACCAATTGCCATGTTCTCACAAAGTGTGTATTAACACAATCATTTCTAGTTTACTAAACATTACTGGTTATTCCTTACTTTCTCAGTTCACAAACATAAATTATTCCTAAAATAGCAAAATGTCTGCATGCTACTAACAGATTTAATCAAATAGTTATTGCTGTTTCCAAAATGGACCTCTTTCCTTTTTTATAATAATTATAGTGTATTTCTGACTTTCCTTGGCCTATTTTTCATATAAGTTAATGTGATTCATCACAGGATTTTGTATATTTTACACTCTATGTAGTGCTGAGGTTAAGAAGGTGGTTGCCATGGTCTCCTTTGATATTAACACCACACACTTTTCAGCATGCTTCATTTCTTCCTCTAAACGGGCCACCGTGGAACACAGAAAAAGCCCCATCTCATAGACTGTGACCTACTGACTTCTCAAATTCACAATGGCTGGAAAAGTGGGCAGAGCTGTGAGAACCAAACAGCATCTGAGAGGCACTAGTGGAGCTGAACATCTACCTTTGAACCAAGAAGGAGATGTGATGGGTCCTTGTATTACCCCCAATCCACAGTTGGCCATGTACGTGGGCAATAAAAATGCTTCTGAGGTGAATGTGGATGAGATTTCTCAACTAATCTGCTCTTCCTGGGAGTGTAGAAAACTGCAATATGCTGTTAAAGGCGCTCTTGCATCTTCAAAATTTCCCAAAAAACACTACTTCTTTCTTTCTTTTTTTCAAATACCTTTCTAGAGAAAATAAAATATCCCAATATATTTTTTAATATACCTCCATCCAAAATCCTGTCTTTATACGTATATTATTGGTATATTTTCGAGCTGAACTGGAAAACTCATCAGCGTCAAACCAATGCTCTACAATAACGGTTATCAATGGGGTCTAAAAGCATTCAGTGTTTGAAACAGGGTGAGAATACTTTCTAGGTATTCTGGCGTCATTCAGAAATACTGGGCAGCCATCCGTAAAGATAATAATATTGTCATCTGCCTATTGCTAAAGAAATATTTGCCCTTGGCTGGAAACTTAATAACGTAAAATAGCAATTTATTTGTAGATCATCTATAGGCCAATTTACTCATACATTTGCTAACAAATACTTATATCTAAATCTCTTCTCTACCACTTTTAAGTTAAAATATGAGCTCATTGTTGTCTCAAATAGGTAAGCTTCTCGATCTCTAAAATATTATCAATGACACTATCTCTCCTTTGGTTCCCTCGGATGAAAAATTTGGTCAAACTTTAGAGATACATGTATCTCTCTCCTCTATCCTGCACTGTTGCTGTCCCTGGGCTTCCATAAGAGGAGTCATTGCTCTGTATGTACCCTGACTGTAGCGGGTCCCGTACATCACGAATATGGAAACACAATTTTCTTTTCTTTCTGCTCTCTTAAGAAAATTTTTTGAAAGTTTGGTAACAGGTTAAGCAGATAGGACTTTTGGGAAGGGGACGTGAAACCGAAACTGAACCTCACCCCTGCACCCCTCCAATTCCTGAACCCCTCCAATCTCTGCCAGAAGATGCAGGGCTGAGAGAGTTCAAGTTAAGTGTGCTGAGGGTGGGGGTAGGGAGGTAACAAGAAAAAAGTAAGCCTGTGCTTGGTTTTTTTGTTTTGTTTTCTGCTTTTAAAAAAATACCGGGCACCCCAAATCACCAAAAGTAGATGTCTAGGCAGACGAGTTCCTCATATAACTGTGTTTCCTCCTTCCCCTGAGTCTGGGTGGTACAGTTTTGGCTTGATTGT
>NW_012148496.1:2303509-2333056 GCF_000956105.1 Propithecus coquereli
TCATCCTCAGGTTCGGTTTTTTCACATAATCCCACATTTCTTGTAGGCTTATTTCTTTTCTCTTAATTTTCTGCTCGATCTCTGTGACTGACTTATTTAATTGGAAGGAGTTGTCTTCAATCTCTGAGATTCTTTCTTCTGTTTGATCTACCCTGTTCTTGAGGCTTTCTGCGGTGTTTTGTAGTTCCCTGTATAAGTCATTTATTTTCAGGAGATCGGTTTGATTTTTCTTTAATATTTCGATTTCTTTAGTGAATTTCTCTAATTAGAAGGAGTTGTCTTCAATCTCTGAGATTCTTTCTTCTGTTTGATCTACCCTGTTCTTGAGGCTTTCTGCAGTGTTTTGTAGTTCCCTGTATAAGTCATTTATTTTCAGGAGATCGGTTTGATTTTTCTTTAATATTTCGATTTCTTTAGTGAATTTCTCGTCCAAGTCCTGGATTTTTTTTGTGGTTTCTTTGTGTTGGTGATCCATTTTTTCTTGGATATCATTCAGTTTTCTTTCAATCCATGTTTGAAATTCTTCTTCTGTCATTTTAGTGTTCTGAGTTTGGTTAATGTCCATTGCTGGGGAGCTGTTGTTCCTCTTCAGGGGTGTGCTTTCCGTTTGAGTCTTCATACTTCCAGAGTTCTTTCGCTGGTTCCTTCCCATCTGGGTCAGTTGTTCCTTCTTGTCTTTAAATTTTCGTTTGGATAATGACACGCCCTTTTCAGTCTCTGAGCCAGTAGGTGGTGTTTGTGGGTGAGATTCGAACACACCCTTTATAATGAATCAGTAGACGCAGTAAAAGGGTGTGCAGGTTGACCTCCCTGTCAGTAGGTGGCACTTGGGGGGGGAGAACGAGTTGCCATGCTGTTTTTGGGTCCTGTAGCTAGCTCTTATTCCTCTAGAAAGGCCCTCTTGTGCCTTGGGTGGTGGGTGGGGCCCTGAGATTTCCACGTGTGTCCTTATTCTCCCCCTCAGTGGGAGAAGTGAGTCTGGGTGGGCCTGGGTTGGATAAGCCTGCCCTCAGGCTCCACAACTGCTGCTAGCAGGTTCAAAGGTCTACTTTTTGTTTCTGTGAAAAGCTGCCGGGAGGGGCTGAAATGGGTCCACTCAGCTGAAAGTCTGGGCTTCGGAGCTGGGGCTGTCCAAGACCCGCACTCTGGAGCAGGTCTCGCTCCCCTCCACTCTCCCCCTCTCCGTGGCCTCTCCCAGGCCTCTGCCAGCAAGCGGGAACTCAGAACAATGGATCTCCCCTGGCTGTGACGTGGGCCGTGGGCAGGAGGTTCCCTACTCAGGATCGTAGCCTGAGCTGTCCTTATTCTCCCTCTCAGTGGGGGCAGGACCGGGAGTGAGTCTGGGTGGGGCTGGGTTGGGTAAGCCTGCCCTCAGGATCCACAGGTGCTGTTAGCAGGGGTCAAAGGTCTGCTCTTTGTTTCTGTGCAGAGCTGTCATGAGGGGCTGAAATGGCTCCACTCAGCTGAAAGTCTGGGCCTGCGGGGTGGGGCTGTCCAAGACCCACACTCTGGAGCAGGTCTCGCTCCCCTTCACTCTCCCCCTCTCCGTGGCCTCTCCCAGGCCTCTGCCAGCAAGCAGGACCTCAGGCCGATGGATCTCCCCTGGCTGTAATGTGGGCTGGGAGGTTCCCTACCCAGGATCGTAGCCTGAGCTGGGTGCACAGCCCTCTTTTAGGAGGAGGGTTGTCGCTCAGGCACACCGATCCACCCCCGAAGGCGCACACTCCTCAGTAGGCTCTTTCACAGATCTCTCCTCCGTGCCCCAGGGCAGCGCAATCGTGACCTCGGTGTACGGGGTGTGGTCTGCAGGCCTGACCCCTGGACTCTGAAGATCAATCCCTGACCCTGCCAGGGCGAGAGGTTCTGGTCTTGAATCACCTACAGGGTGCCCAAGCTGGATCAATTTCACTCCACCTCGGGATTTGCCCCACTCTCCTGGAGTCCCCAGGCAAGTAGCACCTGGGCGGGCTGGCGGGTAGGGAACTCGCAGTCTGAGTACCCCTCAGTCTGTTGTAGGGCCCCAAAAGGAAAGGTTCCCTTCCTTGGAGATGCCTCTGTGTGATGGCTGAATTGTCTCTCTGGGCACGCACGGGTAGGGAGGGGGAAGGAGAGAATGGAGCACTATGGCGTCTGCTGCTAGGCTCGGGTCTGCGCCCGGGGAGGTGCCCGAGGGGGCTGGGAGCCTGGCGCTGAGTCCGCGAGAGGCCACTGCTTGCTGGCGGCAGCCGTCTCTGGGCTGGTGCGGGCAGGTCTCTCCAGCCGCTCAGGAGCCACCAACAGTCCGAGATGCAAGGAAGGGGAAGTTAACCGCTCCACCTACCCTTGTCACTGGTCTCCAAGCCTCTCGGGACCTTTCTCCTTCCAGTTCTGCTCCGCAACGTCTTCCCGTGGAGTCTCCTGTAGTTTCAGGCACCCTTCCTTCCGACCCTCACCCGATCTATGTTTCTCTGCTCGCTTATTTTTTTTCTCTTTCTTCTAAAATTCTTTTTTTTGCAGAGACCTTCTGACTGGCGGCTAGTCTCATCGCCATCTTAGCTCCTCCCCCTATCCATATATTTTCAATTCCCAGTGTTCTTCATCGCTTCCTGAAGTTCTAAGTTTTCATTTGGTATCATTTTCTTTTAGCCAGATGGGCTGGTGATGAATTCTCTTATTTTTTTTTATCTGAAAATGTTTTGAATAAGCTTTCATTTATAAAAGATAATTTTACTAGCTATAGAATTCTGGGTTGACAGTTTTGTTTTGTTTTTCTCTCAGCATTCCAAAGATTTTGTTCCACAATCTTCTGATCTCAGTTGTTTCTGATGAGAATTCAATAGTCATGGGAATTGTTTTTTGCATACATGTAATGTGTCTTTTTTTTCTCTTGCTGCTTTCAAGATTTTATCTTTATCACTGGATTTCAGTGGTTTATACATTATCTGCCTAGAGGCTGCTTGATATTAGTCTTGCTTAGGGTTCACTGTATCTTTATGTCTTTGGGAAAATTTCAGACATTATTTTCTCAAATATTTTTACTGCCCCATTTCCTCTCTTCTCTTTCGGGGACTCCTATTACATACATATTAGACCTTTTGATGTTGTCTTCAAGTCCTCTGAGGCTTGGTTCATTTTTTTTAAACTTCTTTCTCTGTGTTCTTCATATTGGATACTTTCTACAGATCCGTCTTCAAGTTCACTGACTATTCTGTCAACTCCAATCTACTCTAATATATGTCCAGTGAAATTTTATTAAAAAATTCAGATAATACATTTTTTCAGTATTAGTATTTCCATTTAGTTACTTTTTAACAGTTTATATTTTCCTGAAGATATTTTATATATTCAGAGAAAGGAACATTCATACACTGCTGGTAGGGCTACAAACTAGTACAACCTCTATGGAAAGTAATATAGAGATACCTCAAAGAACTAAAAGTAGAACTACCATTTGATCCAGCAATCCCACTACTGGGCATCTACCCTAAGGAAAAAAGGACATTATATAAAAAAGACATCTGCACTTGAATGTTTACAGCAGCATAATTCATAATTGCAAAGATGTGGAAACAACCCAAGTGCCCATCAATACATGAGTGGATTAATAAAATGTGGTGTATGTATACCATTAAGTACTACTCAGCCACAGAAAACAATGGTGAACTAACATCTCTTGTTTATCCTGGATGGAGCTGGAGTCCATTCTCCAAAGTGAAGTATCATAAGGATGGAAAACCAAGCACCACATATATGCACCATCAAATTGGTAATAACTGATCAATTCTTATGTTCACATATGGAAGTAACATTAATCAGGTGTCAGGCAGTTGGTTGGGGGGAGGAGGGGATGGGTAAATTCCCACCTAATGGGTGCGGTGCACACTGTCTGGGGGATGGGCACATGTGTAGCTCTGACTCGAGTGGTGCAAAGGCAATACATGTAACCTAAATGTTTGTATCTCCATAATGTTCTGAAATTTAAAAAAAGAAATGTAATAAAAATGAAAAGCTACAATTTGCAATAGTAACGGAAATGGTGATGCTCCTAAGAATTAGATATAATTAAAGGTCTGTGATATGTGTATAGATAAAATTTTAAAACTATTCATTAGCATAAAAGAAAGCCTAAATACAGAAATATATTATTTCATGGAAAAACTCATATTTTCTTATACCATTGGCGTAATAGCTGCTTTAAAATCTGTGTGCTAATTCCAACATCTGGGCCATGTTGAATTTGGTCTCAATTGTATCTTTTCTAGAATGTGGATCAATTTTTTTTATTGATATATTGAGTAATTTTGGATTATATCTGGACATTATGAATGATACTTGTAGAGATTCTGAATTGTTATGTTCTTCTGATGATTATTGGTTTTGTCTGTTTGTGTGTTTTAATAGGCACGGAATGTAGCTAAATTCAAATTTCACACTCTTCCTCCTCTACAACAGTAGCTGAAATATGAGTCCAGTTCTTTTAGCTTTGGTTAGGCTGCTTGGAGACTGTCTCACACATTGATGATTGAGTGGTTAGCCAGAGATTTAGACTTGAGTTTTACAGAGTATTTAGAGTCCCTCTCTCTCTAGCTCTCTCCTTTTCATATTTCTTTCTTCACATTTTGGTTTCTGTGATTGGGCCAACTATCTGAGTTTTAACTGCACCTCCCTTTCCTCATCATGTATAGCACAGACTGAGCCCTATAGGCCCTTAGAGAAAAGCAGAGAAAAGGCAAATTCACCCAATATCTTTCCTTTATTCCAAGTATCAACTCCCCTCCATTATCTGCTTGTTTCTGGTCACTACCCAGGGCCTTCAAATAATTGTTTTTTATATATAGTTCAGAGTTTGTAGTTATTTTGTGCAGGAGAGTTAGCACGGTGGCTTGGCCATTACTGGAAGAAGAACCTTTGGTGTAGTTTTGGAAGGTGATTAGAACTATCCGGATATCCTGAAATGAGTAAGTGAGGCATGGGAAAGGAAAAATTTCCTGCCTTGGCTTCCTAGGTGCTTGCCTGGGTAAGTCTCCATGCCAAGTTCAGGTAGATCCACTTACTATGTGTGAGTCTTGGGCCAACGACACTGTTTCTACCCTCCTCTAGCAGCACCATGTTAACTATCAGGTTTGTAAACAGCAGAACCAGTTAGGGTGAGATGATGCCTCCTTTTGCCATACTATCGGGAATGGGTTAGGGGACCCTGGGTAGGAATATGAGCCAGTTAGTAGTATAGCTCAATTTATTATTTGTAAGTATTTAGGCATATGGGGGCCTTTATTTATATTCCTTCCCCAACCTTGCAAATATTAGGGGCAGACCTGCTCTCTGTAATATTAAACCCTGTTTTTCAGATTTACTTCTTCCTTTCCATACCTACAGCCCTCATGTTTCATGAAAGTCATTGCTACAGTCAGTTTAGTCCTCTTTCCAAGCCATTTTACACACACATAGTAGCACACTCTTTTAAGTACTTTTTTTTTAAATTGGCATCCTCCTTTACAGAGACTTGCAGTGGTTCCCCATTGCTTACTGATAGTATGAAATCAAAACTCAGTCTGATATTAAATATCCTCCACTACTATTGCGATATCTGTCCCTTAAGCCCACTTCCTCTCTAATTGTGCTTCATCTCTCCTCTATAGAGAATTCTCTCTGATTAAGTTAATCTGCTTGCCAAATTCTCTCTATACAAATTATTGCCTGCTGCTTTAAGAAGCCTTGACATACGATTTCCGCCAAGTAGTCCCCTCATCATGAAGCTCCTTACAAACTCAGAGACCCGTATAACGTCTTCCTCCATTTTAGAGGCAAGAGTAACATTAAAAATGGGGAAAGACTAAAGTGATGTTACATAAGGATAAAAAGGAAGATAAGACACGAGGATATAGCTTACAATTTTTGCGTTTTACTTTGTTGAGTCAAGGAGAATTATGTTTATGCTGTTACTTACCTTTATTTTTATTTTGTTCAAATACTCATAAAATGTACTGTTTTAACCATTTTTAAGTGTACGATACAGTTTTGTGGTATTAAGTACAATGACATTGTTGTGGAAACCATCATCACCATCATCCCAACTGAAACTCCTCCCATTGCACACTAATTCTCCTTTCATCCCTCCCTTGACAGTCACCTGACAGTCATCATTATACTTTCTGTCTCGATGAATTTGACTACTCTAGGAATCTCATACAAGTGGAATCATATAACATTAGTCCTTTTGTGACTGGCTTATTTCATTTTGCATAATGTCTTTAAGGTTCATCCGTGCAGCGGCATGTGTCAAAATTTCTGTCCTTTTTATGCCTGAATAAAATTCCAATGTACGTATATGCCACATTTTGTTTTTCCATTGATCCATTGATGGACACTTTGATGGCTTCCACCGTTTGGTTATTGTGAATCATGCTGCCATGAACATGGATATACAAATATCTCTTCAAGTCTCTGCTTTTACTTCTTTTGCATGTATACCCTGAATTGAAATTGCCGGGTCATATGGCAATTCTATGTTTAATCTTTTGAGTAATCACCACACGAATTTTCACAGTAGTTGTATCATTTCACCAGAAAGGCACCAGTGTTCTAATTTATCCACATCCTTACCAAACATTATTTTACAACTAATGAGTGTAAAGTGGTATTTCACTGTGGATTTGATTTGTGTGTCCCTTAAACAAATAATGTTGTGCATCTTTTCATGTGCTTATTGGCCATTTACAGATATTATTTGGAGAAATGTCTATTCAAGTCCTTTGTTCATTTTTGAATTGGATTTTTGTTGTTGTATTGTAAGAATTCTTTCTATATTCCGGATTATAATCCCTTATCAAGTATATGATTTGCAAACATTTTCTCTTATTCCATGGGTTGCTTTTTCACTCTGTTCATAGTATCCTGTGACACACAAAAGTTTTTAATTTTGAATTTCAATCTATCCATTTTTTTCTTTTGTTGACTGCTTTCAGTGTCATATCCAAGACATTATTGCCAGATCCAATGTCATAAAATTTTCCCCATGCTTTCTTCTAAAAGTTTCATAGTTTTAGTTCTTACATGTAGGTCTTTGATCCATTTTGACTTAATTTTTGCATATGGTGTAAGGTAAGGGTCTGATTTCTTTTTTTTTTTTTTGCATATGGATATCCAGTTTTCCCAACATCATTGGTTAAAAAGAATATTCCTTCCTTATTGAATGGTCTTGGCACTCTTGTAAAAAATCCTTTGACCATATATGTGAGGATTTATTTCTGGACTATCTATTCTATTCTTTTAGTCCATATATCTGTCTTTACATCAGGAAGCACACTGTTTTGATTACTGTACCTTTTTGGTAGGTTTTGAAATTTTTTTTTTAAAAAGTGAGACCTCTAATTTTATTCTCATTTTTCAAGATTGTTTTGGCTATTTGGGGATCCCTTGAAGTTCTGTATACATTGTAGGGTGGATTTTTCTATTTCTGCAAAAAAAAATATGGGATTTTAATAGAGATTGCATTGACTCTATATACAGGTTTGGGCAGTATTGACATCTTAACAACAGTAAGTCTTCCAATCCATGAACATAGGATGTCTTTCCATTTATTTGTGGCTTCTTTAATTTCTTTCAGCATTGTTCTGTAGTTTTGAGTGTACAAATCTTTTGACTCCTTGGTTAAGTTTATTCTTAACTATTTTATTATTTTGATGCTATTGTAAATGAAACTGTTTTCTTAATTTCCTTTTTGTATTGTTCATTGTTAGTATATAGAAACACAATTAATTTTTGTGGGTTGATTTTGTATCCTGCAACTTTGCTGAATTTTAACTTTAAAAACTAATTTACTTCTGCTGATATGGTCAATGAATGAAGTGCAAAAAACATAGAAGTACAAATAAATAAATAAAAATTACCCACAGTTTCACCACTATGAGCTAGCCATGTGTTGTGTTGTATCATTCTCTCTGTCCCTCCTTCTCATAATTAGTCTCATACCAGTAATATTTTTAATCCTACTTTGCCACTTAAGAGTATATAATGAACTTGAATTATTTTGGTAATGACAAATGTTCATAAAAGGCTAAGCAGATAAATCTATATAGTTGAGTTTAGTCACTGCCTGTTTCCACGTCTCCTTAGTTCAAACTCTTTGTAACCCCAGTCCTTACTCTATCAATATTTACATGCCTCGTTTATAAATTGTAAAAATGTTTAAGCATTTTCAAACTCCTTGGTTACTAAATCCAAGAGGCAAACATCATTTGAAGACAATTTTGGGACATGTGATTTTACTAAATATCGCTTAAGGGAGAGTAGAAGAATCAATTTCTTTTCATACACTTCTCACCCAAGAAAGAAAGCAAAAGTCACAATTTCTGGTCTTGAAAGGACCAATCAGACAAATAATAAAAGAAATTATGTGTGTCTGGGTGGGTGATATTCATTCATCCAGAATACATATATTACGCTGATATCCAGGATAGATACATTTTATTCTTTAAGTTTGGACACTTGATTGAAGACTGAATTTTGCGATCTTGGTATATTGGATGAAGTGGCATAACCAAACATATTGGGGGAGCTCCAATTTCCTTGCAGTCTTGTGTGGGGAGTGTGCAAAGGTGGCCACAGGGTACCTAACGGGAAGAATGTAGATACTCAGAATGGTGGTTTCCACGATGCTCAGAAGGGTATTCCACAACCATTCCCTCATTCCTTCAATAAATATTTATTGAACCCCTAACGTGTGTCAGGCCTAGTTCTAGGCACAGGGGTCAAATCAGGAAGTAAATCACAAGTTTCATCTGGGTCTAAATTGTGACTATGCAACAGTATCATATTTGGCTAATTCATTTAACCATTCTGTTTCACATCTGAGAAAGAGGCAGGAGATTAAATCATTTTCATGGTTTCTTTCAGTTCTAAAATAAATGATTTTGCAATGCTATGACTCTGCTTGGCACACAGACCACCTATACAAATCCAATACAGGAGTTCATGATGCTGTCTCCTTCTAACCTGCCAAATCTCTGACCTCTTAGACTTCCCCCGCCCATCATCTCTTGGCCCACCCTCCCCCCATCTGTTCCCTGTTCCCAGCAGCACTGGGGAATCTATAATTACATGTGGATGTCACCAATATGTTATAACAGCTTTGCTTCCCTGATATTCTGGTAGCACCAAAAGAGTAAAAGCAGCCAGGACAAAAGCACGGTTCCTAGACAAGGTGATATCCCTTAGCTGTGTACAATGTTTAGTTTTACTGGACTCTAATTTGTTACTCATTAACAGTCCTAAGGGACAAAAGAAAGGCAGCAAGGATGTAACTAAAATTAGTTTGTGGTTTCAAAAATATCCTCCAAAGAAAATTATAAAAAAAGAATATATTAAATATTGGTTAATCTTATTTTCCCTTAAACACATGATTTTTGTTTATTGCTGTACTTAGAGTTTGAGTAGCTTATATATGAGAGGAATAGATATCCTTTAGCATCTCTATTTATCCCTAAAATGTACCAGATTGTACCACTTGGCATTTTGTTTTCCACATCTTTGCTGACTCTTCCATCTCAATTTCTCTAGCTTAAAAACAAAACAAAACAAATCCCCATCTACCGAATGCAGTACTTAATTTCCTATAATTCTTAAAGAAAGATACACAGTATTCCCTAAGGTTCAAAAAATAAGAGCAACAGTTTTAAAAAAAGAGAAAGATATTCTTCACAAGGCTAGTCTTTCTCTAAGATAGTCTCATTTTTTTCACCCAATGTAGCAACAATATAGGAAGGATGATAACTAAAATTAGACCTTGCTGTGAAAAATCAATCTGTTCTTAGCACTGTAAATAGTTTAAACACGCGCACGCGCGCACACACGATGTTTTCATTTATTTCCTTGTATCATACGAAGAGACCAGTGATGTTGGACCTTGAAGGAACATTGTTACCCCCACATGAGTTCTATGAATACTAGTTCTTTGGGGTATTAATAGATATTTTTTTGGCTAAGTAAGTTTGGGAGGCTCTGGCTTAAATAAAATGGAAATGTTTCTTTACTGTAGGATACCTCAGAGTCTTTAATATATACTAGCAGACATTATGATTCTCCTAGAAGAAAATCTTGTGAACATTTCCCAAAAATATTTGACCACTGTAGCCTTTATTTGAAGAGTAATTCTGAGAAACACTAAGCTAGTATAATACTCTCATTTAAAAAATTTTTTTTCAGGCATGGGCTCTTGCTATGTTGCCCAGGCTCCTGGGCTCCCGGACTCCTGGGCTCAAGCAGCCCTCCCTCCTCAGCCCCCAAGTAGCTGGGACCATAGGCATGGCACGCACCACCATGCCCAGTGGACACTCTCATTTTGTAGATAAGGAGACTCTGCTTGTGGTAGCTGTGGCTTGCTCTGAGCTCACAAAGAGTTATTAGTACATCCACGGCTAAAACCCATTTCTCTTGACTTCTAGCCAACGTTTCCTTTTAAAATAAGGTGGATAATGATTTTGAAATCCTAATGATTTGTCCTCTATCCTCTCCTTATATTTCCAGCACAGTATCGGTTGTCTTAGGCACCAGTCACAACACAAGAAAGAGCTGGCACAGTAGTGATCCTCATTACATGACACTCTGGATTGGGATCTTTGGACCCGTGGAGCTTGTGAGGCTCCTACATCACGTATTTAAAACCTGTCTCTCCATTCAGTGTTTTTCAAGTGGAAGTTCAGAAGCAAACTTACATGCCTACATAATTTTTAAATTTTTCTTCCCCCCATTGCCACTGACTGATTAACCTTGTTTAGATGCAGTTTTCCTACCTATAAAAAAGAGGCAGAAATAGGAACCATGTACTTATATGCAGTGCGGTCACCTCTGGTTAAACTAATATACTTGGTTCTAAAAGTGACTTAATACATTGAAATAGAGACCTATATTACAATGGAACCAATATATCAAGCAACACTATCAAATTACTATGACAAAACCCATGACATTAGCACATTTGTTCTTGTATTTGGAGAATGAATGGAAATAGTCTCTTTACTGAACATTTGATCACATAGATGCAAAAAAATTCTTACACTAAATCTCAACCAATGGCCAACATCTCCTAACGTGTCAGGAAACACCTCTGATCCTACAGACAAAAAAACCCAGCAAGACCTTCCAAAGATGCCAACTGCTGAATTAGGATAAAAATCATGGCTCCAGATGTTAGTATATTCCTGTCTCTTACTGTCTGGGCATGCAGATGTAACTGACCATAGCTTCCCATACAAATGCTAAGTTAAGCGAGGGAGGAAATTATTTCACTTTTTTGTTATGTGGTATTTTGTCTGAATATCCTTATGTTTCTTAAAAAGGAGACATTGTTTCTTTAATGACCACTAACTTAAAACATTTATGGCACTGGGGAATTAAGGATAGAGACAAGCTCTTAAATTGGGTTGTTTTTCTGCATGCTAATGACTTTCACAATTTAAAAGGAGGAATTATTAGATACGTTCTCTCCTTATAATGGTACAAACCTCAGAGGAAAATGAGCTGCTTATGCATATGTTCTTTTAATAATTCAAGAAATTCTCAAGGATTTAAAAAATATGCTCCAAATCAGAATGGCCCTCAGTTGTCTACTTAAAATGGGTGCATACCATAAATCTTTATTCTAAGTGTTTCCACTGGAGTTAAGTAGCAATGTTCTATGTTGTTTTTTATTTTTAATTATGATCACTGAGCTTTTCATTTGAATACTCTTATTTACTGAACTTCATTCTCTCTTTAAAAGAAGAGTAAATTAAATTTTACATGGTGGAATGGTTTAATACCCATTTAGCTTGGAAAAAAAGACCTGGGGGATAGGATCATTGACTGCAAATTCATGAAATTGTATTAAATGAAAGAGATGGTGCACTTATTTACCATAGTTCCAGAAGAGAAAATGTGGACCAATACGTGGAAGTTAAAAGGAACAACAGATTTCCCTCACTTGAAGAATGAGCTTTCTCCAGTTCCATCCAGGTTGATACGAAGGGTATTAGTTAACCATTTTTTTTATGGCTGAGTAGGACTCCATGGCATACATATACCACATTTGATTAATCCACTCATGTATTGATGGGCACTTGGGTTGTTTCCACATCTTTGCAATTGAGACCATTCTTCTAAGTGAAGTATCACAAGAATGCGAAAACAAACACCACATATACTCACTATTAAATTGGAACTAATCGATTAACGCTCATGTGCACATATGGTAGTAAAACTTAGCAGAAACCAAGCAGGGGGAAGTGGGAGGAGGGGACAGGTACACCTAATGGTTACAATGCATGCTGCCTTGGTGATGGGCACATTTATAACTTTGACTCAAATGGCGCAAAAGCAATTCATGTAACCAAAATGTTTGTACTCCCATAATACTCTGAAATAAAAAAAAAAGAATGAGCTTTCTTAAAATAAGCTAAAATAGTTGGCCATTTCCAAATTTATCCATTAATATCTGTGACTTATTTCAGTCTCTGATGATGCCCATTAGTTGAAAGCAGTTGCAGATATTAAAAGCGTATGAGGAAATGTAAAAGAAAAATTAATATTGAGAAAATTTAGTCCATTTATTTTTTCTCTCCCCCAAAATAAGAAACTATCACTATAATTTGATTTTAGAAGTAAAATACCTAAATCTAACACAATATGACAAATTAGCCCAATGACACATTTTAAAGTTGATGAAAATGAAGTAGGAAGTTAGAGTTCAGATAAACACACAGCAACCTGCTGTAATAAAATACTGAGGCAAAAGTCATGGAGAGTGTGACTCCCAGAAAATTTCAAGAAGAGCAGAGCTATAAGATTTATTTGTTGTTGCTGTTTAAAGATGGCTCCTTTGGGAATTTTTGGGGTCTCCTATATGTACTGAGCTCACTGCAGACTGGTGTGGCTGCAAGAGCATAATGTTTGGAGAAAGCATAGGGTTTGTAGCCAGAAACATGATTTTGTCACTTTGTTATGGGTGTGGTGTTAAGAAAAAAGTCATGGAAGTTCTCTGGTCCTCAGTATTCTCATTTGCAAAATGGGGTCAACCAACACTTGCCTCACAAGTCTCATGTAAGGAATAAAGGAAATAAAGTACCTGACAAGAATTTTGGAAGCTGAAAGCTATACAGTGGAAAGGATTATTACTTAAAGACAAACAGGGACTATTTAAACTATTAGAATTACCTTAACCCATTCCCCTTTCTTCTGTTTCTCCTATTTCTCAATTTCCTTCAGAAATTACCTTTTAAGTGACAATATTCCACAGGGTTCTGTAAATGTTCTATAAATGACCACAGTCATTTATAACTATAAGGAAAAAAACTATTTTATTGATGTCACCTATCCTCAAAACTTCAACCATCACATGTAAGGTGATAATGTTCAAACCTACATTTCTAACTCAAACCTCTTTCTGCCACACTAGAGCAGTATTTTCAAATCTTCAACTGGACTCTCCACTTGGATTCCTATTACTTGAAATGGCACAACAAAAATAACTAACTCAATCACTAATTAACTAAAACCCTGTTTCAGTATTTAACCCTTATGTTAGTTTTGGCCCCACCATTCAATTAAGTAAGAAGTCTTTCTCTGAATCCTTCCTCAAAATCTGATTGGTCCTGAGTCCTACTGACTAATAGCAAATCTCAGACCATTGTCATGTGATGGCTTCTGTGGAATCTGAAGAGCATTTCTGGACTCTCCACCTGAGCGTCTGTGCTTGGAGTTATAGTCGCTCCACAACTTAGCGATGCTGTAGCTCACTTGTCAGCACAGCTACACTGGAATAGCCTCTACCACCATCGCTTTAAAATGTTTCTCATCTACACTTAATGGATATGTGAGAATCCATACAATTTTAGATTTCTTATGACACAGGGGACTCAGTGAGCGAAGATGCAAGAATCTTTCTGTGCTTGGAGATGCTGCAAGTCCACAGGGAGAAGATGGGAGAGCAATTTGTTTGTCTAGAACATCCATTCTGCGCTGGCTGCTCAGTGCACTAAACGCGTGTTTCATGACATCACACATATGTCACATCCTCATCAGAGCTTTTACTGGCCTTTCCAGATTAAATTCGTAGTTTCTTCCTTGCTAACACAGCACTTTAAACATTTACTGGTACGAGCACTTATCCCATGTTGTAGCTTTTTTTTTTGGTTGTAAGTTTGTGCCTCTTCTGGGTATTAGCTCCTTGAGTGCAGAGACTACACCTTGTGCATCTCCATCTGTCTACTCTCTAACCCAGCATCTGTCCCAGAACGGAGGATAAGTATTTATTGATGATAAAAAGAAGGAAGGTGTTATAAAACCAGAATCTGTTAAGCGGTAGTAAAGCCCAATTTCAATAATTGGGACAAATTGGGAAAGACTGGATAAGGGCCAGGCACAAGGCTTGAAAAGCACCTTGTAGGATGCCTCTTATGGGAGGGCTGAAAAGTAAATATGTTGGTAGGTAATTTGAATTGTGGTTAGGAAAAAGACTTAGAGAACCTTCAGGGTAACTGGTAAGCTTTTGCAATTAGAAAATCACTTCTGTGTTACATAATTTTTCCAAAGATTTGAAAAATGCTCTACTGCTTTTATACTTTTGAATTTCCCCAAGTATTCCTGCTTACCTGATATCACATATTTTTGCACTAAATGTTTGGAAGCTTTGCTTCAATAAAGTGAATGTCAACTTTACGTTGTCTAATTACAGCAAATACCAAGGCAGTGACATTCAGGCAGGAAGGGTTTACAAATATAAGTTTGACTCCTTCTGAGAGGGAGATGTAGGGGCTGCTTCACTCCTTCGCCCGGTCCAAGTGGCTCTGTCCCTGCCCTCCCCAGCTCCTGGGATCAGTCAGGGGGAACATGGCTCTGAGCAGGGACAGCAGCAAAGAGAAGATCACACCAGAAAGTTTACCAAAGTGGAGCTTCCGTGCTGAGGCTCCCAGCCTCCTTTCTTGGAGGTAAACAACGGAGGCAGAAAAGGCAAAAATTACTGTTTACTATTATGACAGCCAATTACCTGTGAAGGAGCCTGAGCAGGCACCGCAAGGGATAAGAAATGTATAAACACCACTTTGAAAAAATTACTGCTAATTATCTTTAGGAATATTTTATAAAAAGGCAAATGATGGAGATGTTGATTAGAGTTTTCTAGGCCACTGTCCTAAAGTTCTTATTGTTAAAATACAATTTCCATGATCTTATGTCCAAAAGCAGTAACTTGATATGTTGATGATAGCATATCTTAAAAATAAATGAGCAAATTACAAAATGTTCATTTGTCTTACAGATTTTAAAATTATTATAATAAATCACATTACTTGAAATTGTTTACCTCAAACAATAAATAATGTTGAGTTTATATTCTATAAAATCTATATATCTGATAAATATAATATTCAAGTCTTCAATTAATTTAATTAAGGAAACAAAATACTTCAAAAAATCAAAAGTTTCAATTATGTAACTAGAAAAACATTTTGGACATTATTTATATTTAACAGCTTTTGAATTTAACCCCCTGTATGTGTAAAAAGATGTTCAGAAAAAAACCTCTACTCTTCATTTCTCCTCTCACCCCTCATCTGGGTAGGTTTTATTTATGCATTAGACGACCTTTTTGGCCATTAGAACCATCTTGCTTCAGCAGTTAATTAACACAAGTACCATAATTTAATACAGTTAATGCTACTTGATGCCCTTTAATGTACCTTCCATTAGTGATATTATTGTAGTATTACCCCGTAAATTAAAATGAGATCAAGACTAAGAGAGCTGCTCTTTAATTAAGGTACTGGCACACTGCACTCGTCTATTATTCACTAGAGAAAATCACCCTGATTTACTGAAGCAGGACATCCATAAGTCAGAATTAGTTCATGAAGATTATTAGGTTTATCGAACAATGTAAGTACTACGGAATCGCCGAGATTGCCAACAGCCATGTTTCTTTTTTTCCTTCATTATCTTAATAAATACACAATGAGAGGGAGGCAAAATAAGTATGTAAGAAAAGAGGAATAAATTTTCTATGAAGAGATGCAGTTTTTGTCACTAGTAAAATAGGTATCAGATGTATCACTTGCCAAAGAAAAATAAATACATTAGTCTAACGATAATCAAAACATCATTTTTACACCAAACAACACTAGCCAGTTTAAAACGTACACGCGCACAAAGAAATGGAGAATTGGAATTCACAATCAGTTAATTCAAGCAAAGATATCCCATCTATTTTTGATTCATTGTGTAGTGTTTCTTGGTTAAAAATTCTGTATTCTTTGTCCACTCTTTTATGTATATTTATCACATCTGGTCTCCATTCTATTTTCCTCAAATAATTCATGTCAATTCCCCGCATTACGGTGTGGGTGCGGGTGGAAGTGACAAGTAGAAAATTATCACTATCATGATCAGATATAGACATGTAAAGGCTTGTTAAATATCCTAATCACTTCATAGGATGGTGCGGGGGCACGCGGGAAACAAATACTTCAGTTATATTTTGGAAAGTATATATTTACGATAGTCTTGAAAAGGAACCTTTAGAACTTTCTTTGAGAGATCATCAATTAATATTTAATCCTTCTATAGATGATTTGTTGCATAAGAGAAAGACAACTTAGGCCATTACTCTTACTGAAATTTTCAAACATTCCCTTCAGTGGCTCCATCATTAGCAGATCTTCCTTAGATAACTTAAAAGCTGGAGACACGCCTGAGCCATCAGGCCTTGCTTCTTTAGTCCCTCCCCTAAGACTAAAAATACTCCAGCCATCTGGTGCCTAGTGCTGTACATGCCGGCGCCAGTTCTGCCCTGACGATTTGGACAGAGTCTGGAGGGGACAGAGGGGGACCTTATGGAAGGGGCTCACCTCTCCTGGACCTTTCTCTTTTGCCCAGCTGCTTCTCACCAGCTTACAGTCGGCTGGTGAACAGGAAAAGACAGTGGAGCTGAGTCCAGAGCAGGGAGGAGGGCTCCTCCAAACTCCTCAGAACCAGTGAAATGCAGTTGGAGGACACGAATAAGTTGAGAGATAAAAGAAAAGTGGTAAATCTGGAGGAAACTACATTTCTAACACTCCACCTTTGGGAGATGGCACATCTGCCCCCAATGGAAAATGCATAGAAATGCCTTTAGCTTTAAAGTGCATTTTACATTTTCTTTTAAATAATTAGAGGAAACAAAAATGAATACCTAATAACAAAAATAAGCATCAACAATGGTTACTTCCCAACCAAAAAGCTTCAGAAGATTGCCTTCTTTACAAGCGTCAAATGAGAGTACTTGGGGAAGTTGGGCTATAGGGATTTGGGCTCAGATTAAGGATTTCTTGAACTCTCAGGAAACTGATCCAGATGAATCCACTTAACAATGTAGATTATACTAGGATTAAAATTCATATCTCAGTATATTATTTTTTATTTTATTCTTATAGATGAATTGAATACTTGTTACTTCATTGCATTAAGCTACTGTTAATAATATCAACATCAATTATTTTCATATATCATATATCTCCAAGAGAAGACACTAAAAACTGATAATCTTTTCCTAAAATGTTCATGAGCATAATGGCTGCCTTTTATGATAAATAGCAAACTCATGTTTAAGGCAATAGCTCCATATTGTCGTGCCATGTTACCTGCTAATATGATACATGAACTGTCCTCTATACCCTGGAACTCACAAAACTCAATATTGAATCAATGCATATTTCTTTCAAAAATATTACTTTGCTTTAAAGATATAGTCACAATATATCACCAGCACCTTGGTTAAAAGTTTTTAAGAAAGGCTCCATAGATAAAGATTCTTAATATTTGCACAAGGAGCATGAAGCCAGAACAAAGCTGAGAGTAGATGACCACTACTTTTCCACAGCTAAGATTCTGATATCTTTGACACCACAATGAGGTCAAGCCTACCACTCTGCTCTATGGCCCTTACCTTAATAGCAGTGACTTCTTCCTTTTTTTTGGAACATGTAGGTCAGGCAACTCTCTGACGGACCAGAGAGTCTCAACAATTCCCCAGTTTCTGAGGAATGGCTGCCTAAGGGATGCTGGAAACAAGTAAATTCAATAAATCCTGCCCTGTCTGTTTATATTTTATGATGACTTAATTAAACCTAAATGATATATATGATTTATATTCTTATCCTCATACATTTTGATTTAAAGCTACCTTGGCCTTTTTGTTGGCATGCTATTCTTTGCTTGTCTTTCCCTTGTATACCATTTGCTGGATACTCTACTCCTACCTTTAGTTCTTCCCACTCATTATCTCATGCTTGCACTCCCATCAGTTGGGTACTTTGATAACATACCACACTTAAAAAGCTGGTTGCAAATCTCTACGTTGGTGGTCCCGGTTTTTCATTATCCAAATTTTTCATTTAAATTTCTTTGAAATTTGCTCTATTTTGTCTCTGATATTGATATATTATCAAAACCAAAGATATCCCTGGCTGTGACCATATTCGCAATTGATCAAAATGAAGGCAGCCTGCCTGACTCAGGTCCATATTTACAAATGCTAGTATATCTTTTTAATATAATAACATCCAAACATTTGAAAAGTACAGCTTGCCCCAATTTAACAAAAGCATTCTGTTTCCTAAACGCTTTTGGTTCTGAGTTAATAAATTTAAAGAAATCTAACTTTCATTTTTGGGATTTTTTTGTGCAATACAACAAAACATAAATAGATTGTTGTATCATGTCTAAACCTTCTCTTGCATTTGAAAACAATGTTAAGATATAAAGATGTATTTCTTGTTTTTCAGTCCCTTATAGAGCAACTGGCTTTGCTTCCCCTGGCTTCATTGTCTTAAAAGCTTAAAGGACTTCCTGACCTAGGTCTTCTATTTTTTTTTGCTTTTATTTAAATTCTGAAGAATCATGCTAGGTTCAGTGACGGCAAATTTGGGGATTACAGATTACCGCTGAATACTAAGGGTCTCAAATGCCTTCACGACCTACTTCTACACTGGTGTTCCTGAGAAAGTGTTGCAGTAGAAACTGACAAATGTCCCTTTACAGCTGTCGGACCAGCACAATGGCATTTTCTTTGACGAACTCATTCCCATTCAAGGAGACAGACGTTCTCTTACCTTCCTCGCACCTTTATGTCTGAGATCGCGTAAAAGTAGCGTGCCAAGTGTAGCTCATCTACAAATATTTCCCCAACGGCTGGTCTTAACAGCCTTATCCTCAGGTCTGTGACTGTAAAGAAATCTCTGAGCTTCTTGGTGGTATCCAGCTGTCCGTAGAGGGAAGCCATATTGCGTAGCCGAGGTCCAGCAAAAAACGCGAACCTGTCTTTGATTTCAAAGTGGATTATTTTGCTATTTGTTGTATACCCTGTGGAATACTCTTCTGTGCAAATTATTTCTAAGACCGTATGCTGTGATAAATCCTTCACGGATTTAGGATCCATGTGAAAAGCATCTAAGCAGTCTGTGGCATAGTACTGATAGGGCTGCCATGTTCGTCCATAATCGAGAGACTTCTCCAGGATCATTTGGTCTGGACGCCCCGATTCAAAGGTAATGACTATGTTGTCTGTGAGCTCAATGGTTTTGCTCCAAGACAGAGTGATGTTAACCTGGAGAGGCTTGGGATACTCCTTCCAAGTGGCAGACTGCCAGAATGTGGAGGGGTGTCTTCCTTCAAAGTCAAACATCAGCTCAGGGGGGTGTGCCAGCTCGGGGGTGCTTGCATCACACTCGTTATTGCACATGTAGGGGTTGCCCTATGGAAGAAGAACAAAAGAAGGTGCATCAAAACACTGCTTTGACACAAGTCAAGTCTTGCCATATTGTTGCTCAGTAAGAGGCTAGGAAAGAAAAAAAAAAACAAACCCTGTTTTCAGTAATCATTTTTATTTGCCCTAACTAGATTCTCCTCTTTAATAGCTCGAAAGAAAAAGCAATATGGTAATTTTCTTGTCTTGTTTCCTTCCATGTGCTCTAAGAAATGAAAACAGTTTATTTATCCCATATGTGTTGGACCCATAATGTGGTCACAGAAGCACAAAGACACTGAGCAACTGTCTAACGGCTCAATGCCTCTGCTTCCTTTTAGAAAGACTCTATAGAAAGGCAAAGGAAATTCCTCCCTGCCTCAAGGATATTCCTTAAGAGCACAGTTCTGTAAAAAGTCATTTTTTTCAAGCAAAGCTTTAGATTTAGCCATGAATATACTTGTGTCCTGTCTGGGAGACAATACCCCCATACAACGTTCAGCTTCTTTTGGCTCTGCCTCAAATCCATCATACTTAACTGGGTCTCTGCTTCATAAAGTCTGGTTTTAAAACATTTACTTTGTTCACCACAAATCATTAAAATGTGGTACCCTGTAGGCTCTGGGGCTTGGTCCAAACATCTGCCATCCTATTAGCTAGAGATAAGAGGATTGCTCAGGAAATCTTGGGGCTGGGGGTGTGCTCCAAGTTATCAGGACAAGAAAACCCACCACTCAATTAGGAGGGTGTTGAACATCAAACCACAGGCACTTGGTGCGTTTATTGCTCTGGGCTAGCCCATAGGCAGCTCTCTGTAAATGTTAGTTATTATTATTCTCCCTCTAACAAAGGCTACTTCCCTCATAGCCCATTCAAACTAGAGGCTGGAAATAAATCTAGTTACATCATAAGTTACAACACTGCTTACGCTACACTAAACGGCTGCACTTGGCTTTCATCAGTAGATTCGATGGCAAATGACGGGCTCTCAGATTTTTGTTTATTTTGTTTTTAAGAAAACAAATAATATCATTTGGAGTCAACTATTCAGTTATTTCTCTCTTATCTTGTACTTGGTAATTATATGCATGGACTGCTGAAAGAATCAACTTTCTGACATGGTCCTTAGGCTTTCTCCTGTAATTACAATTAGATTTCTTTTTCTTTTTCATGAACTGTAAGCTTTTTATCATACCTGTAGGACGCATAGGCTAGGTCTCAAATCATGAATCTACACTTTAGATAGCGACGCTCAGTTACCAGCTGACTACTATGAAATACAAGATGAGCACTGATTGGAGAATTGCTTTGGCCTCCCTAGAGGCAACTTTCTCCTACCTAGTCAGCTAATACTCTCCTTCTCTCTTTCCCATTAATGCAACTGAATCCTAAAGCTGGCAACAGGTTTGGGGGACTCAAGCATAATTGAGATGGGGCAGGAGAAAGGAGAGAAGGTACATTATTTGAGGAACAGAACTGTTTTAAAAATACACTCAAGGAATCAGTGATAATGGAAATGTTTCTGTATTTCTCTCTCAAATTTCAATTCCCTATTCCTGATCCCAGCATCTGCGGCACTATTTATAGTATCCCCTTCAAAATGAGCCAAGGGGGGAAAATAAGTTTCTGTTCCAGGTGGAATAAATCACCAAATTTATTATTATTTAAACTCTCTTAAGCACACCAGAGAGCCAAATGCAAAGCTCTGCAAACTGGCAAAGGCTTTTTATGGAGGGCTATAAATATTGTGGAATCTGTCAGGATTTATAAATTCTAAATATATGTAAATGCACATTTTACTGGAAGGGGTCAGATTTACACAAATCACACCATCTTTTGAAATTTACTGAAAAAGTACGGTCACTTCAAAATCTGTCAGCATGTAGCCATCTGACACAATCATTAACTCGGATGCTACTACCTTCTTCCCGACAAAAGCGTCTTCGTCTGAGGTCAGGAGTATGGAAACAAAGGGAATCAACTCTGCGGGATACATCAAAATGAGTTATCAGATGTTTGTTTTAGGTCATGTTGAAAGATAGCATTTGTTCACTTTCAGCATAGGCACACAGAGCTTCTCAGATGGGGCTGGAGAGCTGGGACCACAAGAGGAGGCACATCAGGCTGATTCTGGAAATGAGCTAATACTAACAAACCTAGCTTAGAAAACATCCCTGATGAACTCTATCTAAAAGGCACTCACGTCTATGTTCAATAAAGGGTGTTGGCAATGACCACCGTTTAGCTACCAGTGTGTGTGAGACACTTCACATATATTATCCTGGGTAATCCCTCTCATCCTGATCTACAGGAGAGGAAATCGAGGCATAGAGAAGTGTTA
Source organism: Propithecus coquereli (assembly GCF_000956105.1). NCBI lineage: Eukaryota > Metazoa > Chordata > Mammalia > Primates > Indriidae > Propithecus > Propithecus coquereli. The sequence goes on from NW_012148496.1 coordinate 2,325,577, forward strand.
AGTAACTTGCACAAGGTCACGCAACAAAGTGAGTAAGAGGCAGAGCCAGGACCACCCTCCTGTACGGCCCTGGCCTACTGTACGCCAAGACAACAGAGTTCCCCACGTTGCAACCCTGTCTTAGAAGCAGGATTGGCTGGTAGAAAAGAAATGTCTAAGATCAAATGTGTTTGGGAAACACAGCCTAATCTTCTTGTCTCAGAGAGCCCTGATGAGCGTTACCATAATCTGAGATACCTTGAAATTAAGAACCTTGCTTAGCTCCGTGTAATACCTAGTTTCACAAACCTATTTGACCACGGAATTCGTTTTGGGTTAGTGCCCTGGACTGCATTCTTTGAGATTCTCTGCTTTGTATTACTCTTAAAGTTATAAACATGTGGGGACTACACAGTACTGCTCAACCCAGTTTCAGTCCTTTAATGAAGCCATGGCCACAGAAGGCACATGGTCTGTCCTACAGGGGCGCCCTTCCCCTGAAGCTCAGCAGGTCAGCCAGCTCAGGGTAAGTGTCTACTTTACATCAAGTTCTTCATTGCTTTGCACAGATTTGGTTCTTTAGAAAAGACAGAACTGTTTCATACATTCCACAATTATTTATTGGTTATCTACTATGTTACTATATTTAAGGCACTGGGCTTGGCTCTCATGATACAGTCGTAAACAAATGCAAGTCCTTGCTTTCTGTGGCATCCTAGTTGGGGGAGATGCACTAAACAAACTAACATATAGTGTTTTCTAATGTTACATGATGATAACTGCCATGGAGAGAAATGAAGCCAATTAAAGGAGGGGATGGTGCCGAGGGATAGTGATCTAATTTTATACTGGGAGGTCAGAGAAAATCTCCCTGATAACATGACATTTGAGCAGATTAAGAACAATTCCCAGTTTACACTGGAGATGATCAGAGGAGTTGACCAGAATGACAGTTTCATCCTTCCTTTGACTCTACTCTTAGTGATATTTTTAGCAACATAACAATTTATTGAAATCAATGGATAAACAAATCATCTCAAATGAGAATCTGCACCAAATGACTGTAGATATCCATCCCCCAAATCAATTGGACTGTTCTTATTTCACAGAACTCATACTTCTTCAGGAGATTAATGATTTGATGGCTATTAATGTAACTTACTGAGATATGATAACATTGAGAAGAAATTAGCAGAGGAAGGAAAAAAAAAAAAAGGTTTCTTTCTGGTCCCTGCACTTTAGTTGAGAGGAAAAAAATAAAAGAAGAAAGGTTCAGAAGCTGAAAATCTTACCATTCCCCAAAGAGAAAGCTGGAGGAGAGATTACATGCTAAAATATTTAGTGTAAATATTTCACGTGGGTGTGATCTGTAATACTGTTGTTACAAAGAATTATCAATATGAAAACAATTCCTGTTAAAGGGATTAGATTAATTAAATTTCCAACTGCTTCAACCCCACCCTAATCCTCTTTAATAACGTTAACAATGAAATTTATATAAGAAAAAGCAACTTTTCCCTACTTATGAAATCAAAGAACACTTCTTGCCGCTACATCTAACAGATTCAGGCACCAGCAAGCATAAGCAATTACTTTGTGGCCAGCAGGCAGCCTTAAATAGATCTTAATTGAAGTCCTACAAGTAACAGATCCTTAGCTGATTGTCTATGGACAAAGGAGAAAATATTTATGACTATACTGATAACATTTACACCATTAACAAAGGCTTAAATAATTAAACAGATATTGCTGCTAAATATTTTTATAACAATTAGAAGAAGATTGTGATGTTTAATTTCATTTGAAATGCTAATATTTTAGTTCCGGGAGAATTGAATTTGGTTATTAATTAGCAATTTGTAGCCAAAATGAAATGTTGTTATTTTTGTTTAGTGTGCTTTCAGAATTTAGAGGGATGAATAAAATTTGAGACATGGTTTTACTGTTTCTATTGGTGGAAGATGCCTTCTTTCTGGCAAGTGACACTTTTAAAAGAACATCCTTTCACCAAGTTCTGCTAAGACCTTCAGAGTTAAAAAAAAAAAATCCTATATAAGCAGTATTAATGTAACACTTGCGGTTGTTATCATGTTAACATGATAACAAGCTTTCCAAGCTTTCCCTATCAGCAAACTACTGAGAATGAGAGTTGGTTTAAATGAAGGGAATTGGAAGCTGGTAATTGACTCCTTCGTATCAGAAGTACAATTTTTGGTGGTGGGACTTCACTCCCAGTCCCTTCTTGGAACTTCCTGGCCACTCCTCCATGCCTACAGTTTTTCTGCTCCCAGATTCTTGCTTGGCTAGACTATGGGAAGGCCCCTCTTTGATGACTTTTCTGAAGACACTCAGACTGCTCTGAGTCAGGAGCTGATGTTCGTAGGTCATGCTGAGGCACTGCCTTCAGGTCCGATAGCTTTGTTACGGGCATTGAGGGAAAGCAGAGACAAGTCAGAAGCAGAGATAAGTATAATCCAACATAGTGGACCTCCTTTTTAGACTTATAAGTCTCAAAGAAATATCAGTACCACCAATACCGACATACTGACAAGCGCTGATGACCACAGTTATAGAGATAGACTGTCTTCAGGCAGGAAAGATCCACAAGGCATAATATTTCTGATTGCCCTGGCCCTCCGGACATAAAGGGCAGTGATCTCTACAAATGGCAGTGCAATCTCATTTTGTAAGCTGCTTTGTTAATTGGTATGTTGGGTACCTATGTGGGGTATACATACGGTAACGATACACAGTAGTCCCCCGTGGTTGTTCCAAGCCTCCAGTGGATGCCCGAGAGTGAGGATAGTACCAAACCCGACTGCTGTCAATTGGAACATGTTTCCAATTGAATACCTTTCCAACTGAATACCCACAAATTGAATACCTTTTCCATCTTAACTTATCACACACTGTGGCCATAACTTTTGCAGTTTGAGGTGTAACAGCAAAATCAGCACAAATTTCTTTTTCCTTCTTCACAATTTCATGGATAGAAGATTCATTCTTACCATAGATATTAGCAACTTCACCATGGGATTTTTTTTTTTCTTTCCTTATTAAGTTGAGAACTTTCGCCTTCTCACTTAAAGGGAGCACTTCAAGGCGTCTCTTCGGCATATCTGAATTGCCAGATTCACTGCTCTTGCACTCTGGGGCCATTAGTAAGTAAAATAAAGGTTACTTGAGCACAACTCTGTAATACCCATGACAGCAGATCTGATAACTGAGATGGCTACTATGTGGCTAACGGACTAAGCAGCTAACGGACAGGTAGCACAGACAGCGTGGATATAGTGGACAAAGGGATGGTTCACGTCCCAGGGGACAGGGCAGACGGTGTGAGATGTCATCAGGCTAATCAGAGTGGTGCACAATTTAAAACTTATGAATTGTTTACTTCCGGAATTTTTCATTTAATATTTTCAGACCGTGGGTAACTGAAATCTCAGAAACAAAACTGTAGGTAAGGGGGCACTACTACAGGCTAAATGTAATACTATGGCACTGTCCCAACACTAGATATTCTGAAACTGTTGTGACAAAAACACCTATGTATTTGTCAGACTATGAGTCCCAAATTTTAGTTTGAAGAATATGGCCACCCTAAGAATAGTACAGGATGAAGAGTTTTGTTTTTATAACTCCGGAGTTAAAAACTGACTGCTCCGTTTTCTAATGGAACTCTTTGTTCATCAAAAAGCTTCCTCCCCGGCATAGACACAGGCTTAAAGCCTGATTGAAGTTGTATCTTGCTTCAATCTGCTCCCTGACGATACTAACACCTTGTGGACTTCTTTACTCAGGAATAAAGACAGGAGGGCTTAACCTCTCTGCAACGAGAACACTGGAAGCCATACCGCAGATTATGGGCCATAATAGACACCTGTGTAAATCCCCACAGAGGCTCATGGTCAGGATTTTCAAACTGGCGTAGGCTGACGGGGTAAGAAGAACAAGCTTCTAAGAAGGAGCCAAATACATTCTCAAGCCACAAGCCACAAAGGTGGACTCCAATACAGCAATCTGAATCATTACTTTGCATGTACTGGAGAAGAAATAAATAGTAACAGAATCATGTGGGGCCGAAAGTGAATGTCCACAGAAAAGTATTGTACTAAGGTGACATTATTGTAAATGATAGGGAAATTGCTTTTTAAAAATTATTTTCTTTTAAAAAATCACTTAGAAATGTTCAATACAGTATTTTGCCTTTTAGATGGTCTTGACATAGACCAGAACACAGATACTAAAATGTTAATTACACAACAGTGAAGTGGGCCATCAGCATTTAAGTTAAAGCAAGGTGAGAGAAACAGGAGAGTTAAAATATCATGGAGGTGGGAATATTTTGAGTCCTGCCACCATCAGGTACCGTGAGAGATAGTTTGAGCGTTTTGAATCCTGAAAGCTGTGACTTGATGTTCAAACACTGGTTCCTTCTTCTCTCACATAAGTATGCAAGTCCAAGACCTCTCTGAGGTCCACTTGTTGGAGGCCACTGGTTTCGAGAGATTATGGGAAGACCATCAGCATTCTCTGCTAAAGCGATCCTTGATTATGAGAGACAGGAAGAGAACTTCCTAAGATGGCACTTCCAAAAGCAATTGGCTTCTGGTGAGTCTATCCTAATCTCTCATATTCCTTATTTCTTTCAAATTCCTCTCTTCCAAATGCCTTAGCTATTTATTGGCAAACACACTATATTAAAAACATTGTGAAAAACACAGAAATGATAGAATATGTTTGCAATTTAGTGTGGAGATTAGATATATACAACCACGTGCTTCGCAAATGGGTTACTCATGTTCCTAAAGAGAGTATTATGTGTCCTTAAGGGTATATAGAGTCACCAACACCACAGTATAATTTCCTGGAGTGTCCATTTCACCTCTTGGTACAAAAATAAATGTAATTTTGTATTAAAAAGAGAAAGACATTTTATGGAGTAAAATGCAAAAACAATTTGCAAGCACTTTTAGGAAAAAAAAAACCACAAAGACATTTCATGTTTGGGGAAGATTTAGAGGTATATGTCAAAACACACTGAGGAGTCTGAAAGGCTTGGGAATAATTTATTCCATTCCACCGCCCTCCTGCATGTGATACTTCATTCAAACCACCATGGTATAGTCGCAGCAAAACTAGTTTTATCAAGACTGAGAATCGTGAGTTTAACCATCTCAGCATTAAATTCCTAGCTGGAAAATATTTGCTGCACTCCACCCATGGCAATCCAGGTGGTGTTCTCCACACTCATATTTAGTACTTCCAGGTAGAAGACAGCACATGGAACACTAATGCTGTTTTACAAATACAATTTATTCTCATGGTAAAAGAATCCAGTGTGCGTTGGAATCACCTGAGGCATAATCAAAATATTTGTTTCCTGGGTCCCAGCCTCAGAAATTCTGAGGATAGGGACAGAAACTGGTATTTTTAAACAAGTACTTTAACCTTGGGTATTAGGGAAACACTTGTTTATTAACAATATCTTTATTCTGGTGGCTTTCCTGAAGAAGACGTATCCTTTTGTTTATCTCCAGCTCCCAAGATAGCTTTCTAGAACCTGAAGGTTCTGTAAGGTTCTGAAGGTTCATCTATACTTCTATTGTTTACTCACTCATTCATTCATTCATTCAATAAATAGTTAATGGATGTATATATCAGATGCTGTGCTGTATGCTGGGTGTAGTGTGGTAAATAAAACAACATAGTCCCTACCTAAACTAAGCTTACAGTTTAGTTGGAGAAGCAGCCCCTAAAAGTAAACAATTACATAACCACATTTGAAGGTAAACTGTGAAGGGAAATAACATAGTTCTATGAAAGAAAATAGTAGTGAAGAAACTTTAATTAGGTGGTAGGGGAAGAACTTTTTCAGGAGGTAACATTTAAATTGCGAACTGCAAAGTGAGAAAGAATAAACCTTGGGACTCAAGGCTGGGAGGGAGATCATTCAAGACAAAGGGAGAAGCAAATGCCAGGCTCTGAGTTGGGAAAGAACTTGGGGTTTTACAGGAACTGACACAAAGTGGCCGTTCCCGGAATGTCATAAGCTAGAGGAAAGCAGAGGGGATGAGGTTGGGGAAGGAGGCAGGGAGGAGATCGTGCATGAGCCTGGAGGCCAGACGAAGACTCTGGATGTTCCTCTCTAAGTGGAATGGAAAGAACTGGATGGGTTCTTTCTGTCGTGTGCATAATGATCACAGGGCTAGGAGCAGAACCGGCGGTCAGTGGAGCTTCACTAGAGTGGTTTAGAGACATGACCATGGCTTGACCCAGGGTGGAAAGAGTGCAAGAGGACAGAACCAGATGGACGGAAGGTACACTTTAAAGGAACATCAACAGAGCTTCATACATCTGCTTAATATTTATGACAGGACTAGATATGAGGTGGAGATGAGCAATAGGAAGTGATGGAGAGCAGTGCTTCAGGTTTTTAGCTGGACCAAGTAGGTATCTGATGGTACTTTTTACTGAGAAGTGGAAGACCAGAGTGGAGTTGTAAGGACAGTAAGAGTTCAAGGTTGGAAATGTTAACTTTGGTATTTTTGTGCGATACATAATAGAGTTAAGCTTATGGTGTGTCTGACACTGTTCTAAATGCTTTACCCATATTGACACATTTAATCTTCATAACAACACCATGAGGTAGATATTATTATTTGCCTTATTTTACAGATAAGGCAGTTGGAGTACAAATCATTTAAATAACTTACTCAGAATTACATAGTTAGTAAGTCTCAAAGTCAGGATACAAGTCCAGGCAATCAGTGGACAGAGTCGATGTTCTCGAAGACTATGCTATAGAGCCTCTCTATACACCAAGATTTTCAGGTCAATATGGGTCTGGATCTCAGAGGAGGGGCCAGGCTGGAGATTTTAAGTTTATGAGGCATTATCTTACAGAGTATTTGAAAATGAGAACGGAGGAGAAAAATCCGGGAGAAAGTGCACGTATAAAAGGGCAAAGACCTAGAACTGTGTCCTGTGTTAACTCATACAGGTAGTCAGTACGCATGCATTTACTAGGCCCAGTGATGTTAATTACCACTGCCTGGCATACTAGCTGTTAAATAGCTGTGTGTCTCATTTCTTTATAAGTAGTTTTGAATGGGAGGATTTTAGATACTATAAGAAGTTAAAATAAGGAAAAAGGTTGATTTTTAATAAAGATGATTTTTTTTATCTTGGTTTCTGGAGAAAATAAACTGTCCAGCAGACCACTCCTTTATGATAAGAAAGAACAGAATGCCTGCGGTGGGAAACAAAGAGCTTTCAGAGATAACAGATAAACTATTTTCAAATGTCACATCAAGCTTTTGGACTAGTGCATTTAAGACTATGAGAGAATGAGCGGATTCCACTTAGAAGAATTCTAAGAGAGTCCACATTATCAGTGAAGGTCAAGTTACAGTAAAGGGAAGGATGGTTCCAAGAAAAAGTCACCAGGAAGGATTAATTTAGGGATGTAACCTTCACAGCCATTAGTTTTCCTAAC
>NW_012148496.1:2342896-2344260 GCF_000956105.1 Propithecus coquereli
CTATCCTCTGAAAAGTTTCTGTTCATGTCTTTTGCCAACTTTTTAATGAGGTTGTTTGTTTTTTCTTGTAGATTTGCTTGAGTTCTTTGTAGATTCTGGTTATTAGCCCTTTATTGAATGTATAATATGTTTTTGCAAATACGTTCTCCCATTCCCTATGTTGTCTGTTTGTTGTGTTGATTATTTCCTTAACTATGCAGAAGCTTTTCAATTTAATCAAGTCCCATGTATTTATTTTTGTCGTTGCTGTGATTGTCATCAGGGTATTCTTTGTAAATTCTTTGTCTAGGCCAATGTCTAGGAGAGTTTTTTTAAACATTTTCTTCTAGCATTTTTATGGTTTCATGCCTTACATTTAAGTCTTTTATCCATCTTGAATTAATTTTGTGAGTAGTGAGAGATACAGATCCTGTTTCATTCTTCTGTATGTGGCTACTCAATTCTCCTAGCACCATTTACTGAATAGGGCTTCTTTTCCCCAGTGTACATTGTTGTCTGCTTTGTCAAAGTTCAGTTGGCTGTATGTGGATGGTTTTATATCTGGGTTCTCTGTTGTGTTACATAGGTCTATGTCTCTATTTTTGTATCAATACCACGCTGTTTCGGTTATTATAGCCTAGTAGTATAGTTTGAAGTCTGGTAATGTGATGCCTCCAGATTTGTTCTTTTTGCTTGAGATTGCTTTGGCTATTCAGGCTCTTTTCTGGTTCCAAAGGAAACATAGAATTATTTTTTTTTCTAAATCAGCAAAAGCAGTCCTATGGGGAAAATTCATAACCTTAAATGCCTACATCAAAAAGACAGAAAGATCACAAATCAATAATCTAATGACATGTCTCAAGTAGCTTCAAAAGGAAGAAAGCCAGCAGAAGAAAAGAAATAACTAAGATTAGAGTATAACTAAATGAAATGGAAAACAAAAGAAAAATACAAAGGATCAATGAAACAAAAAGTTGGTTCTCTGAGGAGATAAATGCAATGGGTAGACCTCTTGTTAGACTAACCAGGAATATAAGACAAAGGAACCAAATAAGCTCAATTAGAAATGAAAAAGGAGAGGTCACTACAGACATCACAGAAATACAAAACATTATCTTTGAATACTGTAAAATCTATATACCCCAAAACTACAAAACATGGAGGAAATGGACAAATTCTTAGAAACACACATTTTCTATAGGCTCAATCAGGAAAAAATAGAATTCCTGAACAGACCAACATCAAGCACTGAAATTGAAGCAGCAATCACAAATTTTCCAACAAAAAAAAATCCCAGACCAGATGGGTTCACACCTGAATTTTACCAAATTACAAAGAACTCATACCTATACTGCAGAAATTATTCCACAATATTGAGAAGGATG
>NW_012148496.1:2347610-2349571 GCF_000956105.1 Propithecus coquereli
TGGAAAAAGACAAGGATGCCCACTGCCACCACTTCTATTTGACATAGTGCTTGAAGTTCTAGCCAGAGCAATCAGCAAGAGAAAGAAATAAAGAGTACTCACATTGGGACAGAGGAGGTTAAACCATTGCTTTTTGCTGACGATATGATCTTATATCTAGAAAACCTCAAAGACTACACTAAGGGACTCCTGGAATTGATAAATAAATTCAGCAAAGTCTCAAGCTACAAAATCAATGTACACAAATCAGTAGCATTCCTATACACCAATAACAGTCAAACTGACAGTCAAATCAAAGACTCAATAACATTCACAATAGCCACAAAGAAAATAAAACAACTAGGAATATACTTAACCAAGAGGGTGAAAGATCTCTACAAAGAGAACTGCAAAACACTGAAGAAAGAAATCACAGATGACACAAATGGAAAAATATATCATGCTCATGGATCGGTAGAATCAACATTGTTAAAATGTCTATACTACCCAAGGAGATTTACAGATTTAAGGCAATCCCCATCAAAATGGTTAGCCTTCTTCATTAGTTTTTAGATTCCTTTCTAGAGAGAACAAAAGGTTCAAGTTGAGTTCAATATTAGGAATCATCTCAATCATGCCATGAAGAAGAATCAAAAGTAAAATTCAGTCAGAATTCTAGGAATGTGTATGCTAAGAATCCTGAGTATATCTTCATTTTTGTATCCTTTACAATTGCTGGCACACAGTGGATAGTCAATAAACAAGGAGCAAATAATGAATGCAAAACAAACTATTTCATAATAATTTTTCTGTTTAACAAAATGTAAAAATTCTCAAAATATTAAGAAGCGATTATATGTCTTCTAATTCAATTCTGCATCTGCTGCCTGAATCACTTCTGGAATATCAGTCAAAGTTGAAACATGATCTTTGACTTTTGCCTTTTCTTAGAGAGATATTACCCAATTCTAAAACATTAATTTACTTACAAATCAAGAGATCTCACTATGGAGCCAGAAAGGGTCGAGAACTGTCCTAGAACTGGTTACTCCATTTCCACTGAAGTCTAGGTCAGGGAGTAGAAATATGCTTAGAAATAGTTAAATGTTATAACTGTAGTGAAGGATAAAATACAAGGAGGATAGCTTGGAGGAAGGAAAACCAGCTAGGAGTTTGCTTTAATTATTAATATCTAGTTGTGAGAACAAGGGACTGGTGAATAGCAAGATTGTGGGAGATTCAGCAGGACTTAGATTCAGTAGAAATAGAGAACAAAGGAAAAGAAAGAATCAATGATGACACCAAGGTGTAATGCCTGGAAGACAGTGAAAATTGTGGTGATAAGCCTTCTATTTTTAACTAGTGTAAGACTGGTACTCTTTAATTAACTCACTCCAGCAGTTCCATTTGCACAAATGTTTGTTTGGCATCCAAGGTAATTCAAAATCAAGAAAATGCCACTGAGATTCAATTCATAACATACTACAAAGCATTTGAAAGTTCTCCATCTTTGTTTCTATCAAAGTATCTCACATACATAGTCACTCATCCCAAATCTTTCCTACCTTACTGCAAGCTCCCATGAACACAGTCCCAAACTCAGCTTGCCCAGGCTTCCTCATCTCTCTTGGTTTCTTCCTTTTCCCCTTTATATCTTCCTTTAGTCACTCTTTATTTCATTACGAATTCAGCTAGTCCCTTTGGTTTCTTCAAGTATCCTCCTTCCACATTACTGTAGTTTATAAAATAAAGGCCCAAGAGCTTAGAGGGAAAAACAGAACTCTCAGGAGCCAGTGCAGGAAGCTGTGAATATTCTTAAGGGCCTAAGTGGGACCAGCCATATTTTTCACAAGAGATCAGAGGTGGGAATTGCAACCCAAGGAAGAAACAAGGTATGTTACCCTCCCCAAAGTAGTTACTAGAGAGTAGAAGGGCAAGGACTAATGCCAAGTGGAAAAAACTTGAGTGGAACTGTGAACATA
>NW_012148496.1:2349621-2351197 GCF_000956105.1 Propithecus coquereli
GTATGGAACCAGAGAAGACCTCGCATAACCAAAGCCATCGTAAGCAAAAATAACAAATTGAGAGGCATCAGTCTACCAGACTTCAAGCTTCATTACAAGGCTATAGTAACAAAACTGCATGGTACTGGCACAAGAACAGAGATATAGACCTTTGGAACAGGACTGAGAACACAGATATAAAACCATCCTCATATCGTCATCTAATCTTTAACAAAGCGGACAAAAACCTACATTGGGGAAAAGAATCTCTATTCAATAAATGGTGCTGGGAAAACTGGATAACCACATGCAGAAGATTGAAACTGGATCCTCAACTCTCATCTCTCACAAAAAACAACTCACGATGGATAACAGACTTAAACCTAAGGTGTGAAAGCTTGAGAATTATAGAAGAAAATGTTGGGAAAACTCTTATAGACATTGGCCTATGCAAAGAATTTATGAAGATCCCCAAAGCAATCACAGCAGCAACAAATATAAATAAATGGGACCAAATTAAAAGCTTCTGCACAGCCAAGGAAACTATCATTAGAGCCAATAGACTACCTACAGAATGGGAGAAAATATTTGCATGCTACACATCCGATAAAGGGTTGATAACAAGAATCTATATAGAACTTTAGAAAATTAACAAGAAAAAAATCAAACAACCCCACGAAAAAGTGGGCAAAGGACATCAACCAAAACTTTTCAAAAGAAGACAGAATAATTGCCAGCAAACATATAAAAAAGTGCCCAACATTTCTAATCATTAGGGAAATGCAAATCAAAACCACAATGAGACATCACCTAACCCCAGTGAGAATGGGCTTTATCAAAAAGTTCCAAAACAACAAATGCTGGCATGGATGTGGAGAGTCATGAACACTCTTACACTGCTGGTGGGACTGTGAATTAGTACAGCCCCTGTGCAAATTCCTTTGGAGATATCTCAAAGAACTAAAAATAGAAATACCATTTGATCCAGTAACCCCACTAGTATACATCTCCCAAAAGGAAAAAAAGACATTCTATAATAAAGACATCTACATCCGAATGTTTATGGCAGCACAATTCACTATTGCAAGGATGTGGAAACAACCCAAGTGTCCATCAATACATGAGTGGATTAATAAAATGTGGTATATGTATGCCATGGAATACTACTCAATGACAAAAAAACAATGGTGAACTAGCACCTCTTATATTATCCTCGATAGAGCTTGAGCCCATCCTTTGAAGTGAGGTATCACAAGTTTGGAAAAACAAGCACCACATGTACCCACCATCAAATTGTTATTAACTGATCAACACTAAGGTGCTCACATGGAAGTAATATTCATTGGGTGTCATTCAGGTGGGGTGGGTGGGGGTGGGCAAACTCACAACTAATGGATGCAGAATGCACTCTGTGGGGGAAGGGCATGCTTGTAGCCCTGGCTTGGGTGAGGCAAAGGCATTATATGTAACCAAAATGTTTGTACCCCCATAATATTCTGAAATAAAAAAAAAGAGTCCACAAGGTCAGAACTAAATTTTTTCCTTTCTTCTTTTCTACTTTGTTCTTTTTGGAGTTAGGGTCTTGCTTATTGCCCAG
>NW_012148496.1:2351247-2352690 GCF_000956105.1 Propithecus coquereli
CAACCCACAGCATCCTTCTGAGTTCTCAGGAGAAGCTGAACACCAAGAATTTGATTTGTTCCTGAGCAATTGTGGGAAACTAAATGAAAATTGATGGAAGAAGCAGTGAATGGGGTGGTTGTAATTTTACCATGCCTAGACATGGAGGTGCCTTAATGGGCCCCTTAGTGGGGCCTGGGTCTTACATTTTTTGAGAAAAATGGAAGTTTTAAGGGGGAAATGGGACTAAACATATTCTGCTGGAGAAAAGGGAAGTGGTTTTTGTTTATTGTGCCACAGCTTAAGTGGCTAATTACAGAGATCCTGAAAATTCTACCTCCATCCAGAGGTTAATTCAGCACGAGCTAAGGAAACTTGCCCTTCAGGGACACTCAATTTCACAAGCTGCTTCTCAGGCCTTCTATGTAAATTTGTATCAGTAGTTTCGTATTCCTCTTTTTAAAAGAAGCCCCCCAGAACTGTACACGCAACAGGTTCATAAAACCTTGTCTTGTCATTATTTGGAACACAGTTAGTGTATTTCAAGGCCCACTACAATACAACAACTCTTCCTTCTTCCTTCCTATTCCTTCTTTTCAATTGATTTCACTGCTTTTTTCCCCCTTAAGATGTTCTATTCTCAGTATTTCCAATTTTGTAATATATTTTCCCTAAATTATATTTTCAAAATTGCACTTGTTCAAGTTCATACTTGATACATAATATACCAATATTTCATTAAAATATGAATATATTTTATTCAGATCAACAGACACATAATTTTCTTGGTACATTGTTAACAACAAACATAATCTTCCCTTATTTGTAAGGTTGGAATGGCTGTTAGTCTACCAGAGCCATCATCATGAACTAAATAAAGTAAATTAAATAACAAGCATTTTTCAGCAGTTATCATATGTCAAGCATTATGCCAGATGTTATAGATTCGATCAAAATAAGGTTAATTGTTCCTTGTCAGCTACAATGTAATAGCAAGATAAGATTGAGAAAGATGTATCATTTTGAAAATAAGAAAATGTATTATAAAGGGCTACTCTGAGTAGGTTATATAGAAATGAAATAGCAATTAGTAATATTCTAATTTGCAGACAATATGTGCAGAAATGTATTGTTAAAGAGATATATAAAAGTGAGAAAGTCACTATAAAATATTTATAGGAGACAGAATCTTGGTGTTGAAAATGTTCCAGATTTGCATAGGTAAAGGAGATCCATTCTCTTTTTAGAATGGAGAAGGGAACACCCTTTATGGTTAGGAATTGTGAGAGGGGCTTTATATTTGTCATTTCCTTTGATCCTCACAATTCCCTTGGAGGCTTGTATTTTCCTAGCTTTACAGACGAAGAAACTTGGTGTTGAAAATGTTCCAGATTTGCATAGGTAAAGGAGATCCATTCTCTTTTTAGAATGGAGAAGGGAACACCCTTTATGGTTAGGAATTGT
>NW_012148496.1:2363155-2364951 GCF_000956105.1 Propithecus coquereli
AATTTATGTGTTTCTAGAAAAATAATTAGAAAATTTTCAACCTTAATCACAGTAAGTTTTTCTATAATTTAGGAATACAGGATGGAGTTACTTTTTCTGGAAGTGCATCTTCTGGACCCACCATGTAGGAGGTGATCAGCTCCCCTAGAGGAAGGAAGAGTTCATGTGTTTGGCAATAAATGTGAAAATACTAAATTCAGTTAGAGCTGATTTTATCGGCAGCTTACAACCTATACTTGAGTTACTATATATAATTTAGGTCACTCTAGATAGTTGAATGTGTGTACAAGGAGAGAAATAAAAATTTAATCTGACCTCCAAAAAAATGAAAAGTCAATTCATATCCTAGAGAATAAAGAAAAAAATTCTTTCAAAATGCCAGAAGGAAAAAAAAAAAAAGAGAGAGAGAGACAGTATGTGATCAATAGTGCCAGATACTCGAGAGAAGATAAGGAGTAAGAAAAGTCTTTTGATTTGTCTTGAAAGCAGTTGTCAATGACCTTGGAAATACCTGTTATAACAGGGTGTTGAGGCAGAAGCCATTTTGCTAGAGAATGTGCAATGATGTTTTTTGTGAAAGGAGGCAGGTGTTCACAGCACTCATTAGAGGAGTCTGAAAATGAAGATAGGGAAAATGGGATAGTATTATAGTTTAGGTGGGGAAGAAGATCAAGGAATGTACTTTCAAGACCAATCAATGTTTGATGACACAGTGCAAAGAAATGTAGTGAGAAGGAAAAGATAAATATATTCACGAAAGAAGGATTAAGTGTGGGACTAAGTTGCAAGTATCTACATTGTAATTTTGGAAACAGGCGATGTATTCCTAATACAAAAAACTCTGTTATTTATTGGATACATCTTTTTAGCTAGTAGCCAGGATGCTCTATGGCTAAGATTATTGGATAAATGTCTCCTTTATTCCTTACCTTCTAATCTCATTAATCTGCTGTAGTTAACTCTCACTAACAGGAACCAATAAAAGGATTGATTTTAAGCAATTTTAAATTTTCCTTAATATTAGTTCAGGACCATATCAGTGAAAAATCTACTTGTCCTGAATGGATTGCACTGGTCTATTCTAGTGATTTCAGAATTGGGAAGTCAGAAGATATTGAATTTTAAATATTAGATTATTTTATATTGGACTTTGGATCTAATATTAGATATTAAAGTATAAAATCACATTGTCCTTATTGCTAGCCGCCTTCTTTATCTTGCTGTAGGATCAGTATTGTTTTAGTACAGTATTTGATGGCCCATGAGCCTACAGGGTAAGGAAAATTATTTACACTACTTATTGAATGGTGGACAGCTCAAGCTTTAAAACAAATGCTGCCAAACTTTAAATGCAGTAATTTATTAACAGCTGATGGTCAAATCATATTTTACTATTGTAGCAAAAGAAATACAAACAAAACACAATACCAAGCTATCCTAAAGAATATGTTTGTAAGTCTTTTGTGGTCTTGTGTCCAAAAAGATACATTCCTCCAAGATAGACTGCCTCTGTACATTCTGTATGTTGATGCCATACAAAAGGTAAGCAAACAAAAACAAATGGAAAAGATAATTACGAGAATTCGCATTCACAAGACAAAAGTGGGTCAACATTATTTTTCAGCTGTATTGTTTTGACACATATTAAGAATCAGTGTTGAGCAATACTTAAAACATATCAAAACCAGAAACAAAATGTGCATTCTTGGCCCCTCAAATAAAACACAAATGTTTTAATTTAGTGAACTATAAAATAAGCCCAAGTTTCTTCAGAAAGACATCTAATGCTTTTGTTT
>NW_012148496.1:2365001-2366563 GCF_000956105.1 Propithecus coquereli
AAAGTTCTCCATCTTTGTTTCTATCAAAGTATCTCACATACATAGTCACTCATCCCAAATCTTTCCTACCTTACTGCAAGCTCCCATGAACACAGTCCCAAACTCAGCTTGCCCAGGCTTCCTCATCTCTCTTGGTTTCTTCCTTTTCCCCTTTATATCTTCCTTTAGTCACTCTTTATTTCATTACGAATTCAGCTAGTCCCTTTGGTTTCTTCAAGTATCCTCCTTCCACATTACTGTAGTTTATAAAATAAAGGCCCAAGAGCTTAGAGGGAAAAACAGAACTCTCAGGAGCCAGTGCAGGAAGCTGTGAATATTCTTAAGGGCCTAAGTGGGCCCAGCCATATTTTTCACAAGAGATCAGAGGTGGGAATTGCAACCCAAGGAAGAAACAAGGTATGTTACCCTCCCCAAAGTAGTTACTAGAGAGTAGAAGGGCAAGGACTAATGCCAAGTGGAAAAAACTTGAGTGGAACTGTGAACATAGCTAAGTGTTACAAGGGCTACAGAAAGCAGTAAAAATAGGAGGAATAAGTTAGACATAAGCCTTGTTAGGTGGAAACAAGTGATGCATGGAGGCATTAGTGCTGGATGAAGATGCAGTCATCATTTTAGAGCCTGGACAATTGGAACAAATAATTATTCTATCAAAAAGTATCAGTCTCGCTTATAGTGAATAAGAGCACAGAACTGTCTTTCTCAGCGTTTGCATTCCAGGCCTGTGTGAATTCTTTGCACCTCAGTTTTCTCATCTATGTAATAGGAACAACAATCTATACATTTCATACTGGTTTTGTGAGGACCAAACAAGGTAGTATGTAAAAAGAGCTTAGCATGGTGCTTAGAACCTAGTAAGACCTCAACAAATGTCAGCAATTACTGTTATCACCATCATCATCATCATCATCATTGTCATTGCTATTCTTATCTATGACCTTCTCAAGCTGTCATCTTATAAAAGCCTCTTTTACAGGGGCCACCTAATAGTTCAGCACTCAGTTCTTCAAAGTGGGCTAACAAAATGGAAGCATGAAAGTTAATCTCTTCATAGAATATGTAGAATAAGTCAATCTTTTAGGGATCCAAATGAAATTTTCATTATTTATGATGCAACTGTATAGGTCTCAAGTTGCTCCTTGTGGACAAATATAAAAACGTTCCCCAAATGGCTTGGATTACACACCGTAACTGTCTCTCAGCATCAAACCTGTTGTAGCAGCTCTGACCAATCTAGAAAAAAACACAGTCCTCCCACCTTGCCAGCCAACTCACAATTCAGTGTAATTAAAATCTAGGTGGGAAAAGGTCGAACCTAAGACTGAATCCACATTTTTGAATCTACAAATAGAATCAGTTCGAAGAAATTATCTAATTTTTCTGAGGCTCTGCTTGCTCAGGTATACAATAGAGACTGTATCTTACTCCCAGGTAAAGATTAAAGTAGCTAATATGTTAAAAAAAAAAAAAACAACAACAAACTAAACTAAACTAAACCACTTATAGAAACTGAGATACAGTTGGCAATATAGATTCATTTTCTTCCATTTCCATTCTTTCATCTG
>NW_012148496.1:2370609-2372450 GCF_000956105.1 Propithecus coquereli
TGATAATAATAATAAGTTAATATTTATTGTGGACCCATTATGTACCAGAACCGTTCCAAATACTCTATACCAAATACTTTACATGTATTAAATCATTTGATTCTCAGAGCAAACAAACAAACTCTCTGAGGAATATACTGTTATTATTCTAATTTTACAGATGAGGAAATCGGGACTTAGGTGACTGCCCAGGGTCTCACAACTAACAGGTGGCAGAAAATGGATAAAACTAAATATAAGTTTTGTTTTCTTAAAATGGTTCAAAATGTTGGTACACTAGGGTAGTCCCTGAACAGAACCTAACTGATATTTTATTTTGTTTGAGCCCTGAAAAGCATATGCTCTGTCAGCCGTCCCCAACCTTTTTGGCACCAGGGACCAGTTTCAGGGAAGACAATTTTTCACAGATGGGGTGGAGGAGGGAGGGGGAAGGCGCTCAGGTGGTGATGCCAGTGAGAGATGGGGAGCAGCTGTAAATACGGATGAAGCTTCACTGTTCACCCACCGCTCACCTCCTCCTGTGCATCCCCCCCATCCAGTTTTCTAAGTTTCATTGAAAACAATTTTTCCATGGGGCAGGGGTCGGCATTGGAGCTCTGCGGTCCAGTTGTTGGGGACCAAAGCTCTGTATAGCAAAAGTCTAAACTGTTTTTCTTGAGATGGTCGGGTGCCAGGCAGGTTAGCAGTAACTTGGCTTTCATCAATGGAGTACAAAGTGGGAACTGGGTCCTAGGATCAAGAAGGCCATCAGAACAATTGTTTCTGCATATGATCAAGACCAAGCAGAAAGAGTGAATTTGTGGTGAGTCCCAAATTATGGGTAGATCTACCTTAAATCCTTTTACTTAAGACCAGGATTCATCCTAGAAACTGAAGTGAAGCTAGGCTGGCAAGTTTTATCTAAGGCCAAGATACACCAGTGTATGGATGAGAGGGGGGCAGAGGTTAAGACTTGAACAGAGCTTATCCAAAATGGTCTTCGGTTCTGGGTGCAAAGGGGAGGACATTGGTCCTAGGAAGGAACAGAAGAGTCAGTGAGTTAAAAGGCTTGTAATGCAAAGAGGTTGGGAATAATTTACCAGAGTCTTCCTGGGATTATATAGAAAACCTGTGGAAAGAGCTGGTAAACAGTAAGCAAAGATGATGTTCAGAAAACTTCAATAGAGCAGGATTTCCCAATGGGATCTTGGAGGAAGATTAGCCATCTAGATGCTCTCCTTCATAAGGATTCACAACAGGAAGCTATTAAAAATAAGAAGTCACATAATAAGGAAATCTATCTAATTTTAACCTAGTTAGCATTTTCCAAACTTACTTGACAATTAAACCCTTTCTCATGTAATACTTATTAAAATTATATTGAAATGATGTTGCACAGAACAGACTTTGGAAAACAACTGGGATAGAGACAAGAGACACAATTGCTCTAGAGGAGTTGAAGACAATATTGGAACATCTATGTCTACTTTTTTAAATTTCATTCTTTAAAATTTCTTATTTCAATATGTTTTATAATGTATATAATATATTATTACAGTGGAACATTTATTCAATTTTTATATAAATAAACAAACACATATCGAGGGTACATGTTACCCATGTTACTGGTGAAGTGATTACATGAAAAATAGTAACAGCTGGATGCCTAAGAGTCAAGCTGCAACAAGGATGAATTTATGTGTTTCTAGAAAAATAATTAGAAAATTTTCAACCTTAATCACAGTAAGTTTTTCTATAATTTAGGAATACAGGATGGAGTTACTTTTTCTGGAAGTGCATCTTCTGGACCCACCATGTAGGAGGTGATCAGCTCCCCTAGAGGAAGGAAGAGTTCATGTGTT
>NW_012148496.1:2372500-2381231 GCF_000956105.1 Propithecus coquereli
TTACTGGTGAAGTGCATATCAAGTAGGTCTGTAGACAACTAGGAAAGGAAGATCGTTTTTCGGGAGGACATTCCCTACCAGAGTGCAACTCTAGTCTATCTTGGAGGCTGTCATTCCTCCTTTTTGTTTTTGTTTCTTTTGGTGTTTGTCTAGGATCGAGTTCAGCCTTCTATGGTACCACTCCTACCCACTGAGAACTGTCAGTGGTAAGCACCAATATCAGCTTGAAAAAAGGCATTTGAAGACTTTTAAGAATAACATAAATCCTTGCCCTTTCAGAGTAAATATGAAAATAAAGCTAAAAATTACATGGTATTTTCTCTGCTGTTAAATTTTTAAAAGAAATAAATACATCAATAGTTTTTTCATATATAGGTCTTCCGTATAGAAATCAACGATACTTTTCTTTCTAATATTGATATCTACTTAGGGTGTAATATGGGATTTTTATAAGCAAAAAACTAAAAAATACTGATCTCAAAAAGCTCTCAGCTTTTAGGCAGAAAAAAAGGAAAGAAAATCCATCTAGTCACTACAGTTATTTGAATTTAGAAAATCCCTTTTCCCCAAAGCCCTTAAAATTCTCTCTAAATAAATTTGATGACATACATTTAAAAAATACAATCTGGATTCTCAAGAATATTATTAATATGCTAAGTGTCTAATTGTAATTAGTTACTGTCTTAAAATTTTAACACTGACTCTGACTTCAGGGTCTTAACAAAATGCATAAGTAAAATCCGTCAATTTTTAGACGCAAATACACTTGCAAATTAGTAGAGAAGAGACGAGGCACGGACTTGATCTGGATCCCCTTTTCGAGGACTACCACATGTCATTCTGAACATCACAAAACAGATCTAACAGTTCCTTCTGACTTAAAGAAATTCTAATAGTCGTCTGCAACTATCACAGTTTATTGTTTTGAAGTAAATTGCTGTCTTAATTATAATAACCATTTAGATTTGAAGTCACAGACTCAAAGCTTGCACGGGTCAGGCAGACAGAGTCAACCTGTGTATAAAAACAAGCAAGTGTTGGGGTATGGCTGAGCTGGGGAACTCAGGTACTGGATTAAGGGAGCGATCGCTACTCAGCTCCACCTGATTATTGCCACGTAGTATTGCCAAATTCTCTCATGTTTCAAGAGAAGCTAAAAAAATTCAGACTCTTTTTTTTTTTTTTTTTTTGAGACAGATCTCGCTCTTGCTCAGGCTGGTCTTGAACTCCTGACCTCAAGGATTACAGGCATGAGCCACCATGTATGGCCAAAAATTCAGATTTTCAGGGATCTCTCGGTATTTAAAAATTGACACAAGTTTTAGAGAACATATGGCACATAACAAGCCAACTATGTCTATAAGTAAAATTCAAGTTCCAACCTCTGCTGTAGCAACAACATTCCTTTCAACGATTAGTAATTGTGTCTACTTATCTTTGGAAAACCAACAACTGTGGGCTTTTGAGGCAGATATGCCTTGGTTTGCATTCTTGTTTTGCCACAGAAGAGTTCTGGAACTTCGCACAAGTTATCTGTTCTCTATAAAACTTCATTTCTTTAGCATTTCCTATGTAGGAAAATGGTAATGGCCTTGAAACACTGTTGTGATGATTAAATGATATAAACATACAGCCAAACTCCCTGTTAAAATTAACTGCATCTGTTTTCTACAGTTTTTCTGCCAGTGGTGGCAATAATGGGAATTGTGTGTGTGTGTTTATAAAGAACACCGAATAAGCCCAGACCATATTCTATCACTAGCTTATTGCGTGCTTCTTGTCAAGCTACTTACTTTCCTGGGCCTCAGTTTCTTGTTTGTACATAACATCCTAAAGTCTTTCTGAGGCACTGAGTGAGAGGTTACGGGCTTGGGCCCGGGTTTGAATTTTGGCTCTGCCGCTCACTAGGTGTGAGATACGGGGCATATTACCTAACTTTCCCATGTTTCAGTTTCCCCATCCGGAAAGATAATAATACCTACCTTACATGGCCCTTTTAAGAAATAAGTAAGACATGTAAAGCCCTTAAAACAGTTCCCAGAACATAGCAAGTGCCTAATAAGTAATAGCTGTTTCTATAGTTCGCAGAATCTAATAAACCATTGTTTCAAAAAGTAACACTGTATGTACCACTAAGGAAGAAAAAAACGTTGCTTTCAATTAAATTGTGATATAATGCTTTATTAGTATTTTTATTATATACTTAATAAAAAGATCTCTAGATCTAAGTATATATTTGCATCAGATACCACTCTTATGCATAAATGAAAAAATATACATTTAATTGGTTAGATTGACTTTGCCGAATCACTTTGCAACTCTGAGTTACTGGCATATCCGTATCAGTGCTTCTCTATTCAATATCATCTGGACAATCCGGAGGATCAGGAATGCATTATCTCCTTTTCCTCTCTTCCTGCTCCTTCTTCTTACTGTGATTTTTAAAGAGACTTTTAAGTTCAAAAATTTTCCAAGATGCATATTAATAGAGAGAATAGTATAATGTACCCATAACCCAAGGCAACAATATCCATATGTATCCATAATCCAAGGCAACACTCTTAACAAAGTGCTTTTTACCATCTGCAGGATTTTTCTCCCAAGCTGCTAACATCATTTTGCAAGTTTTGATGCTTACATTTTTTTTTTTTTGTCTCACTAGAAGATACCAATAGAAGTTTTTCAGGCAAGAATTGGGACTCATATTACTTTCTCCAGTTGCCCTGAAATGATTTGTTTTTCCAGCATCAAGGGGCTGCCCTTGTTCAGTCATGTCAACAGGAGCTCCAGCCAGCTTTCTACATGTGCAGGCGATGACAACTATGTCACAACTGCCACCTGTCAAACAGCAATTTTAGGACACTATTGATTGGAAGAAAGCATCCTGACTTCAGCAATGTTAAAATATACAGGGGAATAAAAGCACAATTTGGGATTGATGCAATAGAATATTATCATAAAATATGACCCAAAGGATATAAGACCATTTTCTTGATTTTTCCTTCAATGACTTTAGCTCTATTTGTGAACAAATTTGGCAAAACAACTTCTTGGGTGACATATTCTCTGCCATGTTACCCATCTTAGGGTGTCTTTTCATATGAATAACAACTCATGATTTCTGCCCCCAGAAATACTAAAGTTGCTCCATTGTCTTCAGATCTATGATAATGCAGATGAGAACTAAGAAAAAAGGTTACTTCACTCTTTTTGAAGTGCCTGACTTTTCTGCTCTGAAACATGGAATTCATCATCACTGTCTTCTATAATTTAAAAATTATAACAAGATACAGTTTGTGTCATGGCCCTGATTACTGATGTTACCTGGGACATGATAAACTCAACTACTATTTTGGGGTCTTTTATCCCCAGAATTCTAAAATGCATTTTATTATATCCTTAATGATTACTTTTGATCAATTCATTGAGTCTATAGGTTTTATCTTCATGACTGACCTCTATGCCCATTATATTCTGAATCATTTTTTAAATCCGTAATTTCATTTTCACAGTATTCTGGGTAAGGCTTATTTGATTATCTGCAATGCATGGTCTGCTTTTTACTACTTTCAAATAAGATTTTTATTTCAGTTATTGTCATTTTCATTATGTAGCATGCTCTGCTTAACCAGGTCTGCTTTTGCTCAATAGAGACAATGCCATCTTTTATTTTATTAGGAATAAAAAGTAGGTAATTTCTAAAAAACATGTCTTCTATTTCATGAAATAGATCAGACTGATTTCTAACTTGGCTCTACTGTATGGCAGAATTGCTGCTAGTGTTTTTCATCTTTGAGATTGATGTGTTGATATTTTCATCCTGGAAGTTAAGATTTTTTCTTGGACATTTTGAACAGCAGCAATTGTTTTGGGGAAAGATGGATTTATTAGAGAAATGATCCTGACATCTTAAATCTCAACCAGTGGTTCTCAAATTTCTGAGCACATGAGAATCGTCTGGGGCGCGGTGTAAGAACTCAGATTCCAGGGCTCCACGCCCAGTGATTTTGAATAATATACTGGGATGGAGTGCTCAGAAACATCATTTTTAAAATGTTCAATATAAAACTTTCAAACATACATGTAAGTAGAAGAGTATAGTAAGCCGCTATGCACCTATCAACCAATTTTGACAATTATCAATATTTTGCTCATCTCATTTCTTCTATCACCACTGCCCCTGTTTTTTCTTTTCTTTTTTTATAATTATTATTTCACGCTTAAATATTTTAAAACATATTTCACACACCAGTTCCTTCATTCTTAAATCTAAAAAATGTATCCTTACCTGATGAGAACTTTTTAAATATATATAACTGCAATGATTTTATCACACCCAACAAATTTAAAAATAAATCCTAACATCAACAAGGCAGAATCTTATTCAGATTTCTCACAGTAATCCAGCAATGCCATTTTATGGGTACATTGTTGAATCAGGTCCCATATAATGTGTACACGTCATATTTGGTTATTATGTTGCTTTTGTTTGAGTAGCTGTTCTTACAACTTGTCCTCCAGGTACTGGGTGAGATGTTGGTATACAATCCCTTCCAGAGTGAAGTTATTTTGTCCCAAATACAGGAAGACAACTTTTGTCTTCCACCCCTGATGGAGATGGACATAAATCAATTAAAGATGCCAGTCAGGGAACAAAATCCAAGTCGAGTTAAAGACCCTTGAGTTCAAGAATGGCTCGATAGCACCAAGGATACTCACTATTTACCTGTCACAGTATTAAATAAAATAGTATATAAAAGGTGCTTAAGAGACCTGGCATAACTAACCTGAGTTAGTTAAATTTGTATAGAAAATAACAGTAAATAAATTTATCGAGGTTGCTTTCTATCAAATACATTTTCAAATTTAATGTTCCTAACAACCTGATTATGGGCATATTGCTATTTCTATTTTACAGCTATCTAAAATGAGGCAAATAATTTGACCACCAGGGATGAAGCTGGAACTTAAATATAGGGGTATTTAATTCAAAATTCTATGCTACATCATACTGTGACAGCAGGGTTGAGGGCAGTCTGGCAAGGAGCCAGGGCAGTAAGGCAGGAAGTCCAGTGATGGGGCCACTGAAATCCAGGTAGGAATTATGAAAGGAACTAAATATGAAAGAGGCAAGAGGACTATCAAGGAAGAAGTCGGCAAGCCATATAAAAAGAGGTAACAAAATCACAGCACTTGGTTGATTGAGTGAATGGTAGGTTTGAAGAGTCTACACTTTCGGTTTGTATATCTGAGTAAATGGTGATACCGTTCATCAGGACAGCCAATTACTTGAAGATGTAAGTTTTATGAAAACTCTTTTTGACTATTTATATAGAATTGTCGGATGATAGTCAGTAATTAAATATGTGAATCTGGTATTTGCCAGTGAATTGGTAAGTAGTCAAATCCATGGAATACTATACAAAATGAAAAGATCAGAAGGCTGAGGATGGAACCTGGAAAATACCACCATGAAGAGGATGAATTGAGAATTTAAGAACTTAAAAGAGACAAAGAGAGATGAGCCAAAGAGGTTACAAGAAAACAAGAAAATGGATCAAGAGAATAGGAAGTTACAAGAGAGTGCAAGTGGTCAACAGGGACAATAATTGCAGTAAAGTGTAGTGAAACAAAGATGCTAAAGAATGAGGCAACTAGTAGCCTGCTTTTGGAACTTAACTTGATATTTGTTAAATGTAATACTACTTGAAACAATTTTGATTCTTGAGTCTGTCATCTTTTATATTAGCTAGTTTTTTCGGCTTTTTATGATTTATACAATTTATATATACAGATACACATCTACTTTATATGCATCCCTAATAATAGTTACAATTTATTAAATGCCTTCTATATCCCCAATTCTTTATATGCATTATTAATTTATAAATAATCCTGCAAAATCCCTATTATCATCTCCATTTTAAAGATGAAAAAACAGAGTATTCCCATAGCTGTAATTCAAAGAAGAGAACAGAGGTAAATCAAGCAGATACCAAGGCCTGTTCTCTTCGCACTTACACTGCAAATCCCTTGCTAAGTGCCATCAAATGCAGTTTCCTTACGCCATGGGAAAAATAGTGACACATAGCAAGGTTATTTGATGTTTCCAACCCTTGAAAGGAGCTGGATTATTTAGCTCATCATAGAAGCAAGAGGATTGGTTAATATGAAGCGAAGTGAAGACGGATATATCCACAATGAATGAACTAAAATGTATAGGTAATGAAGTTTAAAATAATCACATCTAAAGGGAACCACAAGAAAAGAAGCAAAGTTGAGTGAGACCCACGGGAAAATCAAAGTGATATCACTTGTTCCACTGGGCTCCACTTTAAAAAGGCGAGAGCACAAATGAGTATTCCTGCACATCCCCACCAACCCTAATGTAATTACACAACCACTTTCTGACATTGAAAACTGAACACAGTGTAAAGTCCACGGGATGATTTTAATTAAACGTTTTTTCAAAAGCAAACATGAATGGAATTTTCAAAAGGGCAAGTAAAAATCAGATGTCTGAGTGTTGCAAAGATATCGCTTACTGGATGCATTTAGGTTGATACTATTTTGGAGAAAACACTTCTGACTCCAGTAGGGTCAGCTCATTTAGTATGTTGGAACCCCCTGAACTTCAGGTGAACTGAGACCTATAGCACAGTACGTTTTAGTGTAATGTTACTGAATGGCAGATAAATGATAGCAACAAAAGTATGAGGAAAATGCTGGAGGATTCCAAATGAACACTAAATAATTGCAAGCTCTCATTAATCTCTAAGTGCAAAACTATCCTGCCCTCTTAAGCATAAATCCCACCAAAGTGATCACTTTTTTTTAGATCACCTGCTTCATCAGATCTTCATCAACCACCATATTTAGTTGCCAAGGTCTCATTTCTTTTAAAAATATTCCTCCTCACTGTCTAGCCACTGTGCTGTTGCTGATTCACTGATGACAGGGCATATGCTTCGGGTTATAGATTTAGTAGTGTGTGGGGGAGGTGGAGTAGAAAGAGGGGAGGAGGTAATTTGCTCCTTTCTATTCATGCTCTGAACTGGCCTGGCCTTGGTTAGACATATGGCAATGAACAGGCATGCAGCCTGCAGGCACACAAAAGGGCTTGCTATGGGACTCCCTTGGGGATGCAACATGGAAGTCATTCATAGCATGCTCTGGCCTAGGGCTTTTCAAATTTCGGTGTGAGTTAGAATCACAGGTGGAGTCATTATTAAAAATTCAAGCACTTGCATCCTATTTTAGTCCTACCCAATTAAAAATCTCTGGAGGTGGGCCTCTGGCATCCCGGCTATCCTCAGGCTCCACCTGTTGGATGCACACCACAACTGCAGAACCACCGCTCTGGCTACCAGGAGACACCTCTTCAGCCAGGACGCTGCCTACTTGCTGCGTGGCAGATGGTGCTGGCGGACAGAGGCGCTGCCCTGTTGGCCAGGTCCTGGCTGCCACTGCTGCCTGTCTGATTTACTCTTTCTTTTCCTTTTATAGAATCCTTTGTTTATCTTTCACTTGGAAACAACACAAAACAAAACAAAAAACAAGACCAATATACTTTAAAAATCATGAAAGTAGAGAAATCTAGAAAACATACATAAGAAAACAAATCATTGATAATTGCACCATTCAAAGATAACTACTTTTAATGCTAAAGTAAATTATTTTCACTGTATATTCAAACAGTTATAGCCATCCTGTCATAGAATCTTACACTCCATTTAAAAAATAGTTAACTTTTATTGAGTGCTATGTGCCTGTGCTGAGTACTTTATATTCATTATCTCATTTAATCCTCACATCATCACCACATCCCTATAAGAACTGAACAATTACGTCCCCATTTTATATGTTAAGAAATTGGAGTTTGAAGAAGTCAGAATAGATAATGACCCAGTGCTGGCTTGGACCCAAGAACACAGTCTCTTTTCTTACTCTAACATTTGACATGTGTATATCTCCAAGATATTGAAAACATTTTCTAAATAACATTTATAATAGTCACATACTTTCTATTTTAGGATTCTACCATTTGTTTACCCAATGCTCATAATCCAACAATGGATTATAAATTGCTATAATGTTGCAATGAATATCTTCATGCATTTAGCTTATCCGTTTTTCCAATTACTTCCTTAGGAGAAATGCCTAGACAATGAATCAGTATGTCAAAGAGTATAAATATTTTAAAAATAAAATTCTTGATGTACACAGCTAAATTGCTTCTAACAAAAGATTATAAATTTTTTTCACACGTTTTTAATCTGCCCTGGCCAAAATGCTTAGGTAGCCATTTCTTATTTTTCCTGATTATAAATAACTTACGGGTGACCATATTTGCACATTTATCTCTGGTTATTTTTCTGATCATTTCTTCAAGTTAAATTCCTAAAGGTGGGATTGCTGGATCAATGGGTACACGCATTTTAAAAGCTGTCGATGCTTATGGTATTTCTATGTTGTCTGCTAGAAAGGTCACATTTATACTCCCAGCAGAAGGGAATGAGTGACCATTTCTTCACACCGTTGTCAACAGGAAACATATTGTTTTTGTCTGCATTTTTAAGAACTAAAGAGTAGAACAGCTTTTCATGTTTATTAATCCATTGCTTTCCTCTTTCCTCTTTCTTTTTGTAAATTTCTTATTTATGTCCTTTTCCTTTACTTAAAAAAATCTTTTAGTTGCAAGTCTCTTTTTATTATTAATTTGCAAAAGTTC
>NW_012148496.1:2382596-2386060 GCF_000956105.1 Propithecus coquereli
CTTTTGAGACAAATTTATCCTCGTAAAATTTGGGTGTAAATTATTTACACTAATTTTACAAACAAAGCAGATTCCAGGAGAATAAATGACTTTTCCAAGGTCACACAGCCAACCCAGTGACTGTGTTAGGAGCAGGGCTGGTCTTTTAGCTGTCACTGCAGGAAGTTTTCTATCACCACACTCTTTTTTTCCTGATATTTCATTTGACTCTTCTAACTGCTCTGCTAAAAATCTTGGCGTGAAGGCGAGGTCACTGAGTGTCTCATGTCATAGGTGAGTATATTGTCAAATCATGGAGAATTCTCAATGAATTGTGAAATCAGTCTGTTCTATATTTCAATGTGTGTCCATTATGCATTTGGTTGACTAAGTTATTAGTGGTATAGGAGAATTAAATACACAAAGTGGAAAATTAAATACATATGGCAAAGTAATAATGCTTGTCGAAGTAATAATGCTTGTTGAAGTAAATACAGAAAATGTTAAGGATGGTTTTATCATATGTTGAGGTCAACACTTTTTCGGTGGAAACATTGAAAGTATAATTGTTCTTAGTCGGAAAATGTTTCATGTGAAAATATTCCTTGCTTTAGTGCTAAAATCAATGCATAAAAATCAATTAATATAAAAATCAATCAATGTAAATCTTTCTTTCGGTACATTATAATAAATGTGCTAGGGAATCTATCTATTAACGAGAATCTGCAATGAACATTCAACAAAAATTTTCTGAGGGCTTTCTCTATGCCAGGCTGTATGCAATATTTATCATATAAGAATGAACAAGACACATATTCTCTTCTTTGTGGAATTTATAATCTCTTAGTAAAGAAAGGCAAGAAGTGGCTAGAATTATGTAGGTATAATAAAGAAGAGTGCCTAGATTAGAGTTGAAGAAAGACTATTCTAAAGAAGTGATATTTAAGTTGAGTCTGAAAAGATGAGTACAGAGAAGTTTTGGGGCTGGGTGCAGTGGCTCACGCCTGTAATCCTAGCACTCTGGGAGGCTGAGGTGGGAGGAGCACTTGAGGTCCTGAGCAAGAACGAGACCCATCTCTACACAAAAATAGAAAATTAACCAGCTGTGGTGGCACACACCTGTAGTCCCAGCTACTCGGGAGGCTGAGGCAGGAGGATCACCTGAGCCCAGGAGTCTGAGGTGGTAGCGAGCTGTGATGATGCCACTCTACCCTGGGTGGCAGAGTGAGACCTTGTCTAAAAAAGAAAAAAAGCTTGTGGTGGAGATGGGAGTTGAGAAGCACGAATGACATTCCAAGCAGAAAAACTTGCAAAGGCAGGAGGCAAGGAGAGGTTCTGTATTTCAGAGATTGGCCAAATTTTATGTGACTTTGAAGTTAACATTAAATTCTTTATAAAAGGAGCTGGAGGGAGACAGGTAGAAAAGGCAGGTCCTTACAAAATTTTGGTTGAGCCTTGAGCTTGTTTGATGACTGATATGCAGACGTCAAGGTAAACCTGCATATACATAAGACAAGGTTCTTGAGAAAGAGGGAGGAGAGAAATCCATCACAGTAGGTGAAGGGATCAGCCTCCCTCCATTGTAAAAGAAGGGAAGGGAAAAATCAGGATATTCAGAGCATACAAGGTTTTAGATTTGATGGTGGAAAGTTGAAAGAATCAGAATCTCTGATAGTTTGTTTTTTCCCCCTGAAGTAGATTGGTGGGAATGAAGAGAAGGAAGGAGAGTTTGGAGGAATTTGAAGGTTCTGAAGTAATCATGCGGTCAATGGGAGACAACTGAGTAGAGAAAATCATATGTTATTAAAGTGAGGTCTCTCATGTGTACTTGTGTGTACTTGTAGTATGCAAAACTTATCTTGACCTGTGTCTATGAAGTTGTCTGAGAAATTAGAGAGAAGGGAAACTTAAGACAAATAAAATCACTGAACCCTGCTTTAAAAAAGACTTCAAAACAATTATTCCATTGAGATTGAATGTTTAAAGTTCCAATAAAATAAATGAATTAAACCTTCTCAAAATGTAAACTTCCCTTGACTTCCATTCACTACCAAATTTCTTGAAACAGTATTTAATACTTGCTTCCTTTTAATCAACCCCCAAGCATTCCTCTGTCCCTTGCAATGGGAACTAAATTCTTTGGCTTCATTCGACACCACCTTGCCTTACTCCCTTCCCCCCTGCCATCTTGAAATGCCTCGTTGGCTCTCAGGATATGATCAGCATCTCTATTTGATTCACTTCCTGCTCCACTATAATGTTGCCATTTCTCAGTATTGTGATTTTAGATTTTTTTCTCTTTCCCCCTATAATTTTATAATATTCATGTTATATATTTCTTGTATTTCAATGCAGATGCCTCTCAAATATACAACTCCAAAACATGATACTACAACTACTATAAGTCCTTATTTTCAGTGGTCTAGCCAGACATCCTGGTCTAAATGTTCCAATGGAAACTCCAAACCCTACTTTAATGTTTTACTGTTTCCTAATTTGTGTTAACATCTTCCTAGTCCCATAGATTCAAATATTTGAAATCATTTTTTCCACTTCCTTTTCCTTTAGGTGCATATCAATTATTCCACCCATTGATCCTATTCTTTTATGACATCATTAATTTATCCTCTTGTACCCTACTTCTGACTCTCAATAATATTTGCTTGGATAATTGTAACAACCTTTATAATTTTGTTCTTCCTTCCTTCAGGCTTCCTCTACTCTGTCCTACATGCTGTTGTCAGAGTCAACTTCCTGTGTAGTAAGTGTAATTATGTTATTCCCATGCTCAAAATTCTCCCATGTTTTCCCATTAGGGATAGCTGTTGTTTAGTAGGCTATTCATAAGTGCCAGGCAGTTTGCAAAGTTTATCTTATATTACCCTGTGTTATACATCCTCCTTCTTCTCATCACACCTAAAAGAGAAGTATTGTCCCCATCTTACAAGTGAGAATGCTACAAGTCATAGAGCTCAACTAACGGTAAAGCAGAATTCAAACAAAGCATCTGGTTAACTGTAAATCTCTGTTCCCAGCTTCACATTCAAGGTCTTCAAGATGCAAATAGACATTTTCAACCTTTGCCCCACCATCACTCCTTTAAATTAATTTTTTTTTTTTTTGTAGAGACTGGGTCTTGCTATGCTGCCCAGGCTAGACTTGAACTCCTGGGTTTAAGGGATCCCCCTGCCTCTGCCTCCTAAGTGGCTGTGACTACAGGCATGAGCCACTGTGCTTGGCTTTATATGAATTTTTACTACATTTCTGGCATGAATGCCAAGCAGTGAAAAGTCTTTGAGGTGCTAACGCTCAAAAAAATACGCAACAGTTAACCATGGGCTACGTAAGTTTGGTATTCTGTGTTGCACCAGATCAACAAAGTAGTGATGAACCTGTTACAGTTTAGGCCAATGTATATTACAGTTAGCCTCTTCTTTTTTGGTTGGGGGAAAAAGATATTATAAAAGATGGTAAATAATTTATTA
>NW_012148496.1:2387125-2388258 GCF_000956105.1 Propithecus coquereli
ATCTTGATCTTGGATTTCCCAGCCTCCCAAAACTGTGAATTTATAAATAAATTTCTCTTGCTTATAAACTACTCAGTTTATGACACTTTTTTAGAGCAGCCTGAACAGACTAAGACAAGCCCTATTTAGAAACTAGGCCATTCTAGGAATTTGATCTGAGCGAGACGGAAGGACAGGGCCATAAAGTGGCCTTTGGAATCTGGAGCGAGCTGGAATAATGGGGGCGCTGGCACCAGACAGTGAGCTAGGATTTGGGTAGGGCCCTTCTCCTCAGGCAACAGTGGTCAGGAAGAGAACCAACAAAGGACAGAAGCGGGTGCTGCGCAAGGCCAGATCATACCATAGCGCATATGCAGTTGGGCCAGCTTAGCAGCATTATGGAAATGGCTTCCCTTTCATCAGCAGGCAGAGATGGAGAGATCATTTCCAAACTCTGGGTAGGGGGGACTCATGATGGAAAGTAGATGTTGATATATTAACTTACTACCCACCTCATTAGCACAAATACACACGATGGTTCGTAGACTCCAGGGCATAAATCAGGATCTGGCGGCACGATGTCTCAGGGTGAGGGCTCTCAAGACGAGAGTTAGAACTGACAGGGAAGGTTAGGCAACGAGTAGAGGTCTGAAACAGGTTGGCTATTGTCTAACTGGCAACTTAAATGATTATATTCTATTGAATAAACCGAAAGGGTTTACGGGATTTTACCAAACTGAAAATGATGAAAATTCCACTGTGAGAAATCAATGAAGCTTCTTTTATTGTTTTAATAAAGAAATACACAATTAAGCATCCTATCCGTGAAAGAGCATGGTAGTTCTCACTTTTTATTCCAAAGAAAACATGTGTCAGACTCGACTAACATTTTATTCAATGCCTTCTGGGCCAAGCACTATTCTGGGTGACGTCTACCAGTGTCCTCAAAGTGTGGTCCAAGGACGGGTGCTGATCTGCGAACTGCTACCTGTCTGTGACTGGCAGGATAGGTAGCTTTCGACAAAACTTCAATCTATACACTACTTCCTTCCTTGGGAAGGTCTTGCTAGAAAAAAGATGTCAGCTAACTAAAAGTGTGCTTAGTAACTTAGCTGATTTACATTCTGGTGAATGTTATCTTGTCATGGACAGGA
>NW_012148496.1:2388428-2392185 GCF_000956105.1 Propithecus coquereli
ATACTTTATGTAAAGCTATATAAACATCATGCACAATTTGTTGGGATTTAGTCTTCACAGCAAGTACAATTTATTTTTATAAATGAATCCATCCAGTATTGCTTTATATAAATAGGTATTCTATACGTGCAAGAGAAAGGAGTCTTCAAAATGCCTCAGAAAACCAAATGCAGCTGTAAATAGCTATACAACTTTGCACGATTTAAAAAGTTTTTATAAATGTATAAACATCATTGTACAGATGTGTGAAGGATATGATGTTTAGTGTTATTTGAATACTCCAAATATTTGTTGGCTTAAAAGTGTATTAATATTTTAAAAATTTGGATGATGAAATTCACAGTATTCTTGGCAAAATCTTTGGAACTGGAATAAAGGAGATTATGAATGTCACAATAAATCTTATCAATAACCAGGAATTAATATTTATTTGTAAGCCCTTCTATGCAAAGAAACCCACTACCAGCAGACAAATGATAGCATATTTACAAAGGCACTTATTTTGTTGAGCTATTCACCCTAAGGAAGTGACTTTATAATTCATTTCTCTCTTCTTACTTCCACCTATTTATTATACAATCCTATTTCTCCTATTTGTTTCTTTCAATGTGTAACTACAAGAAATATTCATGCAGTGCCTGTGCATAATCTGTAGAAAA
Source organism: Propithecus coquereli (assembly GCF_000956105.1). Classification (NCBI taxonomy): domain Eukaryota; kingdom Metazoa; phylum Chordata; class Mammalia; order Primates; family Indriidae; genus Propithecus; species Propithecus coquereli. The sequence goes on from NW_012148496.1 coordinate 2,389,088, forward strand.
TCATATATAAATTTCAGAAAGACAATGAGTGGGAAGCATGCAGTCCTCCATGGTGCTCATTAATGAGAGCTAGTGACAAGATCCTGTCAGCTTGGGTTTACTGATTCTTCCTTGCATGGTTCCTATTTCCTCAACAGAAGGCTTAGGCATCACTAGGATAGCTCACCATTGGTGGCAGCAGCAAAATGATTTGCATCCTACAAAGCATAGCGTTGTTACTGAGAAATAGGAATGAGGTCTTCAGATTCTACTTATTTAGTGAGTAGCAGAAAAAAGTTGCCACATCGAATTAGATGATCCCCTTACGTGTTTAGCCACTTCCACACTACCGAGTATTTCTCATTTCCCATGGCATTTGGATAATAAAGGAATTAGAGTTTAGGGGTGGCTCCTAGATGAACTCAGATATAGAAGCTACCATATAAATAGCTCACATGGCCTTATACATCTGCTTAAGGGAATTTGCAGCAAATACCTTCAGAAATGACTAAGCGACTGCAGGTCCCCTACGGCCTCTTCACAGTCTTCTTGATGTGTTTCCTTCTTTTAGGAGGAAAGGCTGACATTTTTTCTTCATTGTTAATTCTATTGCTAATTCCAAGGGGTAGGGGTATGTAGCACCACAAATCCAAATGAAAAAGAGAACAAAAGCAAAAAGCAAATGAAGGCTCTTTCCCTCCCACTTGGAATCTCCGAAATGTACTGCTGGGATTGTCTGCAATTGCCAGCACTATCTGTGGGCTATTGATTCCACACCTGTGGATTCCATGCAAAAGTCAGATTTCCAAAATAACCACAATTTCATGGTTGATCATAAAGCTCTCATTGTTTTTGACAATTTCTGACCTGCTTCTATGCTGCCAATGTGTCTGCTGCCATTTTTAATAAGCTTTAGAGTTGGTGGATTAACACTGAATGTCAAGCACCACAATTAGAATTGCTGATCGTATGCAGAAACAATATTTTAATATATTAAAAACTGCCTTACCATAAAATTCAGCACTCACTTCTGTTGTATTTGATCATTCTTTCATGCACTTCTTAGCTCTCAATAACCCTTGTGTGAATACAAGCCTTTGAAAGGGAGAAAGTTAACATAAATAAAAATGACGATCGGAAGTGGAACCTAATTTCCTTTCACTTTTATAAAAAGGTGCATTAGGGCATTTAGCTGTTCATTCTTCCTATGATTCATCATCAACAACCATGTAATCCAAAACCTATGAAAGTAAATTTGAAAGCTGGACCACAACAGAGAAAAACGCACCTCCTTAGCATGGGTTGGAGTCAGGCTTTCTTATATTTTCAAATTATAGAGCATAATTCTCTAGAAAGGAGTGGCATTGCTTATCCACTCCACTTCATATTATTCTGGATAGTTACGGAAATTGTATGTGAATTTATTCCATATTTTCCTACAGTATCAAGTAGGATAACTCAGTTTTGGGGGAAAACTCAGTATTTCTCAAATGTCCTCCAAAGTTTAATATATGTCAAAATATTTTTTATATATGTGATTGGCAATCAATGGATAAAAATTATTCATTGAGATATATCCATGACTAATCTAATTAAAAACTGAATTTAATGCAGAATCCTATACTCTGCCTTAAGATATAATATTCTCTGTTCTCCATTCTAAGTCAGTGGACTAATCAACCTATCCATAGTTATCAATGAGTTAGAGTTCATTCTGTTAGGTATTTTCCTTCCCTGTTTAATATTTACTAAAGAAAACTTGGAATATGCTAAATACTATAACAGAGAAAAAAAGCACTCATACTCGTGTCAGCACACTTACCTAACTGTTAACATTTTGGAGGTAATTCCATCTTTCCCTCAAATCTTTTTTTATGCATTTTTAAAAGGGAAAATTTAGTCAAATTATAGCATATATACAATTTTTATCTTACTTTTATCACTTGGCATTATGTAAACATTTTCCATGTTACTGTAAACTACGAAGCACAGTTTTCAATGGCTATATTATTGTCCATGAAGTGAATCAATCACTAGGCCAATTTTTTAAGTATAAATTTGCATTTGAACTGAGCTGTAGAAGATGCATAAAAATTAAATCAATGGAAAGCAAGAAGACGGATATAACAATATGCCAAAATCAGAGGAAACAATTAAGGACATGTGACTGAATAACTGAAAGATAGCTTAGAGTCCAGCAGTCAGTGGCAGAGTTAACGATGTGGCTTAATCACCAGGCAATAGCTCTTGGACTCCATCTGTTATGTCGTAGGAATCCACTATAGGTTCTTCTGCATAGCTATGAAGATTCATGCAGGAAATTAAGAAAGCTAATGTGCAACAGCGTGTAAATTGGATTGAGCAGAGAAAGAGTAACAAAATATTTGGGTCACAACTACTGAAATGGTCTAGGCCTGACAAGGCTAACTTATTAGAAACGGCAATACGGCAATAGATCTGACTTGTTCATTCCAAAGTAGTTATTAAATATCAAAGAATAATGTTACTGTATGTATTTGGAAAACTGAAAGTGAATAAATGACAAACACACAGGGTTATTCCCACTAACATAACCCAGGTGTGTTTGGTGCTTCTTGTCAGGGACAGGATAGAGCTTGCAGGGCTGGAGCAGGCTCTGTTACGAGTTGTCCCAAGCAATGCTCTGCATCCCAGGAAAGAAGAGCAAGTAAGTCTCAAAAGAGAACACAGCTGTGATGCCTGAAAAAGGTCACAGAGATTCCAACCAAGTGGACCAGGGAATAGCCTATTCAATGCTGTACGAACTGTGTGCAGGTAGTCGGAGGGAAAGTTGTCTCTGAGGAAGACTGGGTGTTATTCCGGAACTGGAGTACAAGAATGGTAAGAGCCCTGCTATAATCTGAATATTTGCGTCTCCACAAAATTCACATGCTGAAACTTAACTCCCAATGTGATGGTACTAGGAAGTGGGGCTTTTGGGGGGTGACTAGGTCAGGAGGGTAGAGACCTCACGAACAGGATTAGTGCCCTTATAAAAGAAACCCCGGGCTGTTGGCTCCTTCCACTCTGTGAAGTTACAGTGAGAGAAAAGCCATCTAGGAATCAGAAGGTGGGTTCTCACCAGACATCAAATCTGGTGG
>NW_012148496.1:2392235-2394255 GCF_000956105.1 Propithecus coquereli
ACACACACAAACATACACATTTATATATTATGTGTGTAAGCATTGCATATACATGTGTGTATAAGCATATGTATATACCTATACATTCAATTGTCCCTTGAACAATGTGGGGGTTAGGGGCATTAACCCCTCCACCCACTGACACACCACATAGTTGAAAACCAGCCTGTAACATTTGAATCCCCAACACTTAACTATGAATAGCCAACTGTTGACCAAAGCCTTACTAATAATATAGTTGATTACACATATTTTATACGTTATTTGTATGATATACTATATTCTTATGATAAAGTAAGCTGGAGAAAAGAAAATGCTATTAAGAAAATCACGAGGAAGAGAAAATATATTTACTATTCATTAAGTGGAAATGGAACATCATAAAGGTTTTCATCCTCATCATCTTCACACTGAACAGGCTGAAGAGGAGGAGGTAAAGGAGGGGTTGGTTTTGCTGTCTCAGCGGTGGTGGAGGTGGAAAACAAATCTGCTTATAAGTGGACCTGAGCAGTTTAAACTGCTGTTGCTCAAGGGTCAACTGTATACATGGATGCATATATGCATATGCATTTACACGTATGTACATATACACATGTATAATACTTTAACATATTTCTGCAGGTATAATCACTATTCAAACAATCTCATTCATCGATTGATCCATCTGGTCTTTCATTCGTTTATTCAATGCATATTCATGAGTAGGTTCTACACGCAAGCACATAATAGATACTTCTTTCTCAACTTTATCATTTTTGCATTTACAGGGAAGAGGTCCTATCATTTAATGAGAAATTCTACTTTGCTCTAAACTTTATAGCCTGGATGGTCTTTTATGTTCATTAAGCACTTAATCACCTCAAGCACAACAGGTTGCTCTCCTTTAATTTTAGACCTTTTTGGTTTGTGTCCATACGAAGAAGATAACATATTTGTGAATAAGGACTGTCCCTGTCTTTCTGGTACCCCTCGAAAGCTTGGCAAACGTGTAATTACATGCACAATATCCTTTTGAGACAAATTTATCCTCGTAAAATTTGGGTGTAAATTATTTACACTAATTTTACAAACAAAGCAGATTCCAGGAGAATAAATGACTTTTCCAAGGTCACACAGCCAACCCAGTGACTGTGTTAGGAGCAGGGCTGGTCTTTTAGCTGTCACTGCAGGAAGTTTTCTATCACCACACTCTTTTTTTCCTGGTATTTCATTTGACTCTTCTAACTGCTCTGCTAAAAATCTTGGCGTGAAGGCGAGGTCACTGAGTCTCTCATGTCATAGGTGAGTATATTGTCAAATCATGGAGAACTCTCAATGAATTGTGAAATCAGTCTGTTCTATATTTCAATGTGTGTCCATTATGCATTTGGTTGACTAAGTTATTAGTGGTATAGGAGAATTAAATACACAAAGTGGAAAATTAAATACATATGGCAAAGTAATAATGCTTGTCGAAGTAATAATGCTTGTTGAAGTAAATACAGAAAATGTTAAGGATGGTTTTATCATATGTTGAGGTCAACACTTTTTCAGTGGAAACATTGAAAGTATAATTGTTCTTAGTCGGAAAATGTTTCATGTGAAAATATTCCTTGCTTTAGTGCTAAAATCAATGCATAAAAATCAATTAATATAAAAATCAATCAATGTAAATCTTTCTTTCGGTACATTATAATAAATGTGCTAGGGAATCTATCTATTAACGAGAATCTGCAATGAACATTCAACAAAAATTTTCTGAGGGCTTTCTCTATGCCAGGCTGTATGCAATATTTATCATATAAGAATGAACAAGACACATATTCTCTTCTTTGTGGAATTTATAATCTCTTAGTAAAGAAAGGCAAGAAGTGGCTAGAATTATGTAGGTATAATAAAGAAGAGTGCCTAGATTAGAGTTGAAGAAAGACTATTCTAAAGAAGTGATATTTAAGTTGAGTCTGAAAAGATGAGTACAGAGAAGTTTTGGGGCTGGGTGCAGTGGCTCACGCCTGTAATCCTAGCACTCTGGGAGGCTGAG
>NW_012148496.1:2404305-2418085 GCF_000956105.1 Propithecus coquereli
TAGCGAAAACCCATCTCTAAAAAATAAAAAATAATTTTAAAACGCCAATGGAGTAACGCTTTAAAAATGCCATAGGAATATTGTTTTGAACCCAGAATTCCATTCTAAGCCAAATTATCAATACAGAATGAAGGTAAAATAAAGATTTTCATTCAAAGTTAGCTTTCCAAATTTTTCTTCTGAGGAAGCTGAACATGTGTTTTAGAAAAATGAAGAAGAAAATAGAAGTCAAGAGAGTCAAGAAATAATTAAGTCAGGCCAGGATAACAGAAAGGATGAATCCTAGTGGGACATCTGTGCTGCTGGCTTGGATCTCCAGTAACTCACACTGAGCTTGGTAAGCAGGGCTGTTAGTCAGTGCACACAGAGATGCCCAGTTGGCTGTGTATAAATGACTTCTACCCTGATTGGTCAGTGATGATGTCACTTGTTAAATAATTTGACTCCAAGGTGAATCCAAGAGGAAAGTCAACAGGAAAAATGGTTGACAATGTGCAATAGATTTTATAATTGAGAGGATAAAAAACCTTAGCTATGATAAACATACATTCCAGTGTTAATAAGATAACAAGGAGGGAAAGAAAAAGCTGTACAAACAGTATACAGATTGATATACAGTAGATACAAACCAAAAAATAATGCGGCATGATTTTAAGCAATCGGAGTTCACTTTTAAATAATCTACTTGACCTTGGTGCTAGAAAAATTGAACGACTGCAGGGTCACGGCATTGGTTCATAGAAAAGAAAATGTAATCCTCGTACTCAATTCATCCATGAACAACATCGACATAGTCACAGGACTCCCGTCTACTGAATGTTATTTTCAGAATCGATCTATGGATCAAACATAAGACTTTGGTTATTATGGGTACAACACAAAATGTAAAAATTGAGAGTCCTGACAACATAAAAATAAAAATCAGAATAATTGAGAAGGTGATAAGTGGAATAGGAGAAGGCAAAGTAGAAGAAAGTTTAGGGGCATTAAAATTCTCATATAGGGAAAATTAAGGTGCTCACTGAGGTTGTTGGAACAAGAAATAAAAATTCATTTTTTTAAAGTTATAAAAATAATAGAAGAGTTAAATTAATGCAACAACCTTCAAAAAATGCAAAAAGGAGGATAATTAGTGAAAATAATGCTATATCATTATCATAACCTCATACTTATAGTGAGGAATCAGTAGACATCGTCCAAAACTTCTTCACTGAAAGCGAGGTAAACACATATTAGTTATGGAGGTAAACACACCTTAAGAACAAAAACAAATGATTAAAAAGATTGTTGTCTCTGTGTGGTGAGATTAAATGAGTAAAAAACCCTCAATCTTGGTTTTGTTTATCATAAGCACATATTCTGATTTTTAAAAGTAATAAAATAGGCACAAAATAAAAGCATTTGTTGTGGATCTACTACATGCATGTGAATGTTAAAGGAACAAAAAGGATTCTATTTCCCCAAAGTCTTTCCTATTTAGTATGTGAGACAAGACATGAAACAACTTAAGGAAAAGGCAACCTGTGAGCAAGTACCTAGCAGAGTGTAAAATGTACTTGTATAGGAGCCAAAGGGACGCACATGCCTAATGACAGCCGTTTCATCTTATGTTCGTAGCCTCTAAGAGAAAATTGGAAGAATAGCTCTTTAGAAAAGATTTCTTGGAAGAGGATAGTCTTTACCAGATCAAGGTATCCTCAGGAAAGTAATGGATTCCTATGGGTGGGGAGGAATGGAAATTCCTTTTTCAACAAGATGAAACCCATGAGAAAATACCCAGAGATAAGAAGTAGTTAACATGTGGTCAAGTGTAGGGGGTGGTAAACAGAGTGGGTATTGTGCAGAGAAACCATATCAAGTAGTTCTTAATAGCACTGCCTTCTAGAAGTTATACCATGTATTATCTTGAATCACTTCTTTCTGGCATGAAAAATGTTATATGAAATAATGATTGCGTTTTATTTATTAGACTTAAGGTTGCATCTGAGAGACTGGTTTATTTATAAGAATGCAAATTTTAAAAGCCTTCTGGAATTTAGAAAAGGCTTGTCATTTAATGCCCCTATAAGTTAGATACGCTCTATTCTATACAACAAACTTTTACATGTTCTTTCTCACAAGATATGCAGCATCAACTATTTGTTAAATGTGATTCTTTGAGGAAGGCCTTTCAATTTAAATTCTAAGATTTAAAAAGATGACCTTAGTCAAACATCTATTTATTAGAAACTACATGTAAAAAAAAAACCTTTGGTTTTTCTCTGAAACATATTTGTGCCTAAAATTTCCTGTAGTGTTTTAATTTTATTCAGTTAAATATTTTTTTCTCTGTGTCAGAATCAGCTAACAACTAAAGCTTACCTAGGATTCTAAGTAATTTTAAATGGGTTTAAGATTTCCATGCACTGTCTATTGTTTCATTACTTAAAGTGAGTTTCATGTATTTAAAATATGTTTAGATGCAACTCTGTAGTGGTGATAAAAGACCTTCCCTACTGCCTCAAGCCATTGTGGTCACCATGAAAATATGGGTTCTGGGATCTCCAACTGCAGGCATTGTAACTGACCAAGGGCCGCAGGTGCTGGGCTCTGATATCCATCTCTGAGTTTGACCAGAAAGTTCACACTTCTAAGGGCTGCTCCAGGCAACAGCCAAGTGCAGCAGGGTTACTAAGGCAAACAGTTCCTGAGAGGTGCAACGCTTCCTTGACGGGCGACTTTTGGCTCAAAGTTTCCCCATTGGCTTTTTGAAACTTTCTTAGAACTGTACCATAATCTAAAACTTTTCCTACCCAACCTTCATTGTTTTGCTCTCTCCTCCACAAGGATTACACCTGCATGGTGATCTGACAACTTTCCCAGTCCTCCCAGCTTCTCCTCCATTTTCCCCCATGAGAGGCCTCCCCAGTAAATCTCTCACAGATCCCATCCTGTTATAGTGACTATTTCTTGGAGGACGTAGAAGATCACATTTAAAAAATGACTGATTTTCCCATCTCTTCACTGGGACAATAAAGGAAATTGAAATGACCTGAATGGAGGCCAGAGAATACTAGGTAGAGAATACCATTGTTAATAATTTTATGGTACACATAGTTTCTTGATCCAACAATTATTGATTACTATGTGCCAGGTAGAGCACTAAATGCTTGGGATGCAGAGACTGAATATGATCTAGCCTTTGACTCCTACGATTTCATTGACTGGCAAGGAAGGCAACAGTTGCTGAATAAACTCTAATGGAAGCAAATCCCAGTGTTATGGGAACTCATCTGAAGACACACTTGATTTTTCTACAGGAGAAAGGTTGAGGATGGAGGCTCAGTAATGTGAGCCTTAAAATTCGAGTAGACATTCTCCTTGTGGAGAAGGCAAGGGGAAAAGTTTCCAGAGGTTACAGCATAAGCAAAGGCAGGTTATGTATAAGGGATATGTGAGAATGGTAGGAATGTAGAGTGATTCTGGGAGGGTGGCAGAACTGAAAAAGGAGACACTATTGTCATGATGAGATTGTATTTGAGTGCTATGCTGAAGTCTAGAAAATAAATGTCTATACTACACTATATATTTCTATATCATACTATATACTATTTTCCTCCTGACACAAAAGAGTGTAATCAACAAACACTTAATATAGTCTCCTTAGTAGGGAATCTGATTTTGAGCAGAAGCTGTGAGAGACATAAAATAAAAGGCCTGATGTGCACAGAGACTGGGTGGGGAGGTATCACGTATACACACTCATAATGGAGAATAAAGCAAAATCAGTTAAAATCTATTTTTTTTATTTTGTTAAGAAAAATATTCAGGTGGCTAACATAATTATATTTGTTAATAGCACCTTCTGTATTCCAAGCTCTGTACTAAGTGCTGGGGGATTCAAAGAAAAATAAGAGAGAAACCCTCCTCCTCTGCTATGAAGGCTCACGGTTTCTGGGTGGAATGATGAAGGTGTGACGGTTAATTTCACATGCCAACTTGACTGGGACTCAGGGCGTTCAAACCAGATCTTTGGTCAAACATTGCTCTAGGTGTGTCTATGAGGATGTTTTGGTAAGAATAACATTTGAATCAACAGATTAAGTAAAGCAGACTTCCCTCCTTAATGTGGGTGGGCCCCATCCAATCAGTTACATGTCTGAGTAGAACAAAAAGGTTGACCCTCCTTGAGTAAGGGAGATTCTTCCTACCTGACAGCCTTTAAGCTGGGACATCAGTTTTCTTCTGCCTTTGGACTCCAGCTGAATCGCCATTTCTTCCTTGATCTTGACCTTGCCGGACTGGAACTACACCATCAGCTCTCTGGGTTCTGAGGTTTGAACTCAGACCAGAGCTATACATTGGCTCTCTGGGTCTTCAGCTTGCTGACTTCAGATCTTGGGACCACCCACAAATCTCTTTATATTATATTATAAGCACACACTCACATACCCTATTGGTTCTGTTTCTTTGGAGAACCCTGACAATACGGAAGGGAAGCCTGAAGATGTGGTAAGAGCTATGAGAATGGGAATTTCTGGGTCCTCGGGGAACACAGTGGAGCATCCATCCGCAAATTGGAGTTGGTGGTCAGGAGGCTTCCCAGAGAAAGTGTCTAAGCGGAGACTTAGTGCAACAACTTTTATAGATAATTGAATGCTAAATAATAAATGCTCAAAATAATTTTAACAGTACTTCAATGCTGGCACAGAATTAAGTGCAAATTCCCCAGCTAACATGTCTAAAGCCTTTTACAATCTGTCTGTAGTGGGAGATAACTTGTCTTCAGTGCTTTCCTGCTCATTGCCCAGAGAAAACCCACACATGGTAGAATATGTTTGACTCTTTCCAAAGCTCCTAGGTACATCGTTCCCTTGATCTGGACAACCTGTTCCCTCTCTGCTGCTCCCCTAACCCTTTCTCTCACTGGCTGAGTGATGTGGGAGAAGTTACTTAACTGGTTGTGCTTCAGTTTTCTCATTTGTAAAAGGAAGGGATGATAATAGTGCCTAATTCATAGGGTTATTCTGAGGCATAAATGACTTAATTGTAAACAAATGGTCCCTAGCACATGCTAAGTGCTATTAAGTGTTTACAATTTTTATGATTGCTCGTAGCAGTTCAAACTCAAGGTCTACCTACTTCACCAGGTGTTCGAAATAGCACACCCACAGGGATTTCATTTTCCTGAAATCTGATGGCACTTTTCAAATTCTCTGTGGACACACAGGGCAAAATACCTTGTCATGTTACTTGCTTTCTCGGAATGGGCCCTGGTGGCAGCCTGCCTGGGTTAGAATGCCCATGCCACCTGCCTCATGGGCTTGGGAAAGTTACTCCCTAAGTTCCAACTCCTTCATTGTAAATGTGAATGATAACAATACCCACCTAATGGTTCTTCTACAAACTCAGTATGTAGTCCTTAATAGGGTGGCTGGCACATGGTAAGAACTTACTACATGTTTGATATTAATAAATTTTAAGTTTAATTCTCAAGTTCTTAGCACTTAGGACAGTTATTGGAAAATCATGATAAATCACTGTAGGAATTCAGAAGGGAAGGTGAAAGCATTGTCAGGAAAAAAAAAAGTAACTGAGAAGTAAAACTGCAAAGCTCAGTTGGGCTGTTCCGCAGGTATTTACTTGATTTAACACATATTCGGGGAGTACTAACTGAGGTACTAGGGGCTACAAGGCCACGACCGGTATGCGGGCATCAAGAGGCCCATGAGGTAACAGGCGAGATGACGTAGATAAAATTTAAACCATTACAATGAAGTACATAATTCACATTGCAAGTTCAGAAATGTGAAAAGAAACTTCATTCATTCCTCAAGCATTCATTTAGCACCTACAGCTGTAGTCCCCAACCCCTGGGCAGCGGGCCAGCCTGCTCTGTGGCCTTTAAGGAACTGCGCTGCGCAGCAGGAGGTGAGTGGTGGGTGAAACTTCATCTGTGTTTGCAGCCGCTCCCCGTCTCTCGCGACACCGCATAAGCTCCGCCCCTGTCGGATCAGCCGCGGTGGCACTGGAGTCTCACAGGAGGGCAAACCTACTGCGAGCTGCCGTGTGAGGGATCTAGGCCGGGCGCTCCTTCTCAGAATCGACGCCTGATGATCTGAGGCGGAGCTGAGGTGGTGATGAGGAGCACCAGGGAGCGGCTGCAAATACAGATTGTCGTGAGCAGAGAGGTTGACCGCACAATAAATGTAACGTGCTTGAATCATCCCGAACCATCCCCCCAACCCCCGTGCCCCGTCTGTGGAAAAATGATCTTCCATGAAACCAGTCCCTGCGGACCTACAAGTGTAAGTTACTACACGAGGCACTTGCAGGGAAGACGTGAAAAGAAGCAGGGAACGAGGGCAGGCATGGCTGCTGGCCCAGCTCCCTATCCATTGTATTTAAAGGACCAAATCCAACTAACCCCCTCCCCACAGACAACAACAAAAGTAACTACGCTGCTTTACACTTTGCACTTTCAAAGGCATATCTCATGAAATCCCTTGAACATTCTCAGAGGTGAGTTTTAAATAACTTCAGACACTTCATAGTAATTTGTCCTGATTCACAAGCCAATAAATTCTTCCACCAGGATTCAAACGCCCTAACATCTGATTCTAAGTTCTCCCTTCCGCGTCTATACATTCTCCACTACGTCGTCACTTCCCTGGCTTCTCTCACCGTCCAGCCACACTTCGTGACACGTTTCAGGACCTCCCTGCCTTGACTTCTGTCAGCTTCGGAGTTACCCACACCATCTAGCAAGGCCTGATATTGTTCATAAAAAGAAAAAAAAATCAATAGCCTTCACAGAAGGGGAAAAACAGATACGCATTTGATTCTTTTACTAAGAAATGGGAAATTATTGATCTTTGCTTCTTTATCATCATGCAGAAAGCAAACTGCTTGAAAAACGATAGTAGCGAATACGCTGAGGAATCTTTAAGTATTTATGATGCCTTAGATTAGTTTGTATTATAGACAATTTTACTAGAGCTTTTAAGGGCTTCTGAATTCAGTGCTTTGAACTGCTTAAGCATTATACTTAATGGTTAGACCATGATAACGCTACTCCCTTAATTCAACAACACTGAATAGGCCAAATTTATACATTACACATGAATTTTAAAGATTGTTTTGTTTTTTTTCCCCAAATGACTTACAAAGCACTATCAAATCTCAACGTTGCCCCTCCACAACCTTTCCTTAAATACAGATTAGCTTTCACTTATTCAAGGGTGTGTATGGGAAAATGGTTCTTTCTGGGGGTTGTTGATGGCTGCCTCTGAGGGTTTTCAGGTATTCCATATAGCCAGGTAAAAGCACATAAATAAACTTCCAAAGGGAAGTTCCCAAGGGAACTTCATCATCTTGCTCCAAGTACCTATGGGAATTCACTGGTTAAAAAATAAATGCCCTGGAGGGCTGATTTGAATATCATGTTCCCAGTGGAATTCTTTCTAAAATGCTCATTTATTAACCACCAAGGACTACGATGCTTAGAGACCCAGCAGAGACCTAAAAAGTGATAGAGCAAATGTAGAGAATCATTAGTTCATAAGATAAATTCAGGGAAGGAATAATGCCAATTATGTAGTGTTCTGAAAAAAAATCTCAGAAAAGGAAACACTTTGTCATGTGGAAAAAAAATTACTCAAAAAAGAGACTACGTAAACATCTTTTAGTCCCTTTAAGAATATTAGTATTATTAATAATATTGTTATTATTCAAAAAGCTAGACAATACTATCAGTGATGGTAACTAGCTGGGTCACTTACAAAGGCACAGTATTGATACAACAAAGTGTTCACTAAATATTTGTTGGCAAGTCACTTAAAAACACCAAGGATAGTTTACCAAAGCTGATTTCCATTTGACTTCTAAAAGTTCTCTGCATCACTATTTGGTCAGAAGGGAATTTTAACTAGAAGAGACGGTTTTAGCTTAAAACTCTGAATCATTGTTTTCAGAACAGGTACTAAACTTGACAGAACAAGGTCTTACCTCCCCATAATTCCCTGTTTTCATTAATGTCATTTTTTTCAATGCATTTAAAAGACAGTGCATGCCCTAGATTCTGAAGTCACTAATATATATTCATGAAGCAACATGATTGGAGTGTTATTCTGCAAAGCTCTATACCTTATCATATTTCTGCCTCCAGATTAGTAGCACTTTTTTAACCTAAAGATGGGGAATGTCTATTTAACCAGACTTGGGAGGGTCAAAAACACTTCTCTGCGTTGTATACTTATACATGATAACTTTACCTCTATTATGTAACTTTAATTAAATAAGAACATACTCAAATAGCTGTTACGATAAAATGTATTAGTTTGGTATTATAACTAAGTTATTCAGGATTCTTATTTGGCTGCTGGAGGGTTTATTGAAATTTTTGATGTCTGCCAGTTACAACATGTTTTTGTTGTTTTAAATACAACTTCTGAGTATATGATATTAATTATTTGTAAGTTGAATCTGGAATAAAATGGAAAAGGAAAACACGAAAGTTATAAACAGAAGTAATAAATGTCCAAAGAAGTTAAATTTGTTTAGGTTAGCCTTGTTGACTTCCAACTGGTTATGTCTGATGATAATGTTTACGATCTCAATTAAAATATATTTTGGATCAATTTATATTAGCTGGAGTCCAAAATCTCAATCTGTATCTTTATAGAAAAAGTTATTGTAACTGTTTAAATTTTCTTAGTTTTAGATTTACGTCTAAATAGTTTTGCCTACTTTTTGTGGTATGAGATCTGCCTTTCAAATCCTTTTGGTTGAATATGTAGAATATCTTCTGTTACTTAATAAATTCTTCAGTAGTTTACATAAAATCACATGGTGTGTAGTCTAATTCCCTTATCATTAGAATCATCCTATACATTTTATATTGTTAGGGATAAAGGGAGCCTTAGCAATATGAGTATCTTCTTTTAAAATAGATATTGTATTATGCAAGTAAAATAAACACCCTATCATGCTACTTGTCTTCTTTCCAGAACATGCACTATCACTGAAAAACTTAATTTTTAAGTTCAAAGAAATACATCAGACCTTGACTAGAAGAATAGGGGCAAACATGGCACTATACGGAGGTAAATCCACACAGTCAGACTAGCGGGTTTTGCTTATAAAGTGAACAAAGAGTTTGTATCTTGAAGATTAATCCATCATCAAATTATGAATTATTAGTAAATAGCTCTTCCTACAGCATAATTGAACTGATTTGTAACGGAAATACTAGTAAATGCATATTGAGTGTTACATATACGATTTGCTTATTTCAGTCATCATAACAACCTTATTATTCCCATTTCATACATGAGAAAACTGAGCCTTACACAAGTTCAATGATTTGTCAGAGATTAGTGGGATGAGAATTCAAAGAACTTAGATTCAAATTCACATACGCCTGATCGAAAAGCCTGAGCTTCAAAAACCACAATCGTAAATGAAGAAATAAGCCGACTATCGCATCTAAAATGAGATTTTTATATCTTACAAAACTATTTGCAGAAATGACAAAACAGTTTTCACTATATCAGGAAAAACTCAATACAAGTGATAGGTAAAACAAAATGCTAAGAAAATAATACAATAATATGTGGCTTCAGTTGGGTGAACACATTAAGTTTGTTTTTTATTTTAAAAAGTTACTCACTGTTTTACATCTGTCTTTCTGCTTAAGGTGACTTGGATTTGGTTTTCACCAAATCTGGAACAGTTTGCTGTGCAGAAGCCCGGCTTGAAATAAAATGGCAGTTGATGATATTTTTCATATTGGCATACTGTGTGTAATATTCAGTGGCTTTTCAATGGCATTTGGAACATAAATAGAAATTACCAAGCCAGCTATCCCAAAAGCAAAACAATTGCTTAGACCACCACTGTGAGGGCATCAGTACACAACTGCTTTGAAGCTGCCAAAGTCGACATGTTCAGTTAAGTTTATGATATTTAAAGACAAAAGTCTGGATACGGAATGAAAGAAAATCTCTAAAAGTAACTCTGTCAGGGAAACTGCTAAGTATTCTAAAGATATAAAATGTAACGTGCCAACTTTACAACCACAAGAGTCTTAGTCCATGCTAGTACATTTGAGCTGCAGAGCTAGAAGGAATAATTGACATCCTAGTTTCTCATAATCAACTAAGGGAATCATTCATTCATTTATTCATTCAACAAATATTTGCTTAAGCACATTCCGTGTACCAGATATTCTTCTAGGTGTTGGGAAAAAGACGAATGGAGAGAGGGGGGCCCGTAGAGTCCCTGTCATCTGGGGCTGCCTTCACGTGGGTCATGATAGTCAATAAACAAGCAAACGCACATATACTATATCAGGGAGCAGTACTGCTATGGGCAAAGAAATAAAGCGTGGCAAACAGAACTGGAAATGCCAAGGGTAGAAACAAAGATACCATTTTACTTAGGTGATAAAGTAAGGTTTCAGTGGAAAGGTGACAAATGAGCAGAGAATTGAGGAAAATGAGAGTGAGCCATGCAGATTTGGAGAGCAGCACAATTCTAGGCAGACAGAATAGCAAGTGCAAAGGCCCTGAGGTGAAGGCATCCTTGGGCATGTAGTAGAAGCCAAATAAGAGGCCTACGGAATTTGCAAACTAAACAAGGGAGAGATTAGGAGATAAAGTCAGAAAGGTAGCGGGGCCACTACAAAGAAGTTTGACTTTTATTTATTAGAGATATTAAGTTGTTGGAAAGTGTTTTAACAGAGGAGTGGCATGGCATGCTTTACATTTTAAAAGAATTGTTCTGAAGGCTGTCTTGATAAAAGACTACAGACAAGAGTGGAAACGGTGAGACCAGATAGGAGGTTACTGCTGCTATCCACGTGGGAGATGGTAGTGGCTTGGATGGTTGGCTCCTAGATACATTTGTTGATAAGTTGGATGTGAGAAAGAGAAGATGCCAAGGTTATACATGTGATGAAGAGAGGTGATAGAAATCTCCAAGATTTTTGGCCTAAGCAACTGGCAGAATGGAGTTGTATTGAACTGGGCATGTCTGAGGGTGGAGTGGTTTTGGGTAACAGGTAAGAATTTGAAGTTGTGTCTGAGGTAAGTTAGGCATGAAATGCTTAATAGAAACTCAGTGATGTAAAATAGGCAGTAACTCTGGAGCTCAGTAGTGAGGTCAAGGATGGAGATATTTGGAGAGTATCGACATATAGTTCACATTTGAAGCCATGAGACTGGTTTGCCAGGACATATAGACAGGGAAGAGGAAACAGAGTATACCCTAAGACATTGGGAGATAAGAAGAAGCCAGCAAAGAAGAGCAAAAAAGAGTGATGAAAGAACCAAGATAGAAAGGTCCAAAAAGCCAAGTGAAGAAAGTTTCAAGAAGGGAGCAGTAAATAACTGAGTCCAACGTGGCAATAAATCAAGCAAGGTGAAGTCTCAGATCTCACCATTGGATTTGGTAATGTGGAGATCAGTGGTGACTCTGGCCAGAATGGACGTGTTAAAATGGTGGGAACGAAAGCATGTTTAGAGCAGTTAGAGAGAGAATGGAGGTACAGGAAGTAGAGCAAGCCAGCGTGGACAACTCTTTCAGGCAGTTTTGTTGTAAACATAAGTAGAAAAATAGAGCAGAGGCTAGACGGAGATGTGAACTCCGGGGAACTTTTTGTTTTTCTTTTAGAACATGGGATATATTTTTACATATTTTCATAAATGATATGCTAGCGAGGGGAAATGATGATGTAAGAGAAAAAGGGGGAAACACCTGCATAATGACCTTGCTTTGGTGAGAGGACGGGATGCAGTACAGCAAGAGAAAGGTTGGTCTTAGACAGAAGGGGGACATTCATCCACAGTAGGGGAAAGCAGGGCAAAATCTGGGAGGTCGATGCAGGAAGACTGTTGGGTGTGTGCTGGGAATCTTGGAAACTGGGCTCTTATTGAGGCTTAACAGAGCGCCTCTTGCACTTGCATTCTAGTAAAGGACAGAAACAAACAGACAATGCAAAGTTATGATAAAGACTTACGGGAGGAAAGGAGACTAGAAGGTAGTTTGTGTGCCTGGGGCACGCTCAGTGTGGGGACGGAAGGGCGGCCAGGGGCTAAGTGCGTTATGTTAAGCAAGCAGTGTGTCCAAGGGCCTCAAGGCAAGAGAGTGGAGGACACTCTGGGACTGAGGGCAGCTGCAGGGATCATGGCTGGAAAGAGGTGCTGGGAATGGAGAAGTGCAGCAAGATTTGAGAGGATTAGAAAGGCCCGAAAGATATTTGGAAGTTAGTAAAACTCAGTGGAAATCAACTGGCGGGAAGGGGGAGGGGAGGGGCAAAAACCTACCTAACGGGCACGATGAACACTACCGGGGTGACGGGCACAGCTTTAGCTGGGACCCGAGCATTACAAAAGTGATCCATGTAACCTACAATATTTGTACGCCTTTAATATTTTGAAATACAAAAAGAAATATATTCGGAAGTTAGAATTGATAGAATTTGGCGGTGAACTGAATATTAGTGATGAGTATGAGGATAAGGGACAAGCTACGTTGATACCAGCTTTCAGTTTGAGCCACTGGGTCTGTGTCGATGCTTGCATTAACTCAGTGGCCCCTGAGCCATTCTTCCTGATTTACCTCTATGCAAATAAAATTCTGCATTCAAACAGAACACATACCGTCTCCCAATGAAGCCCCCTAGTATTTCCACAGCCCACACTGATCTCTCTCTTTCATGAAATGATCAAATTGCTGTTCATTAAAAGTCTTCTGATTATCAGGCATTGCATATGGTGTTTAAAATGCATTATCGTATTAATCTCTATAACCCTATGGGGAGGTCTTGTTACCCTTTTTACAAATGAAAAAAAAACGGAGGCTCAGTGTGGACGTTTTAACATGTCTCCCAGTGCTCAACTGATAGAATAAAGGTCTCGGAGGAGCAATTTCTGAACGTCTATTCTCTGTATTGTTTTCAGGTACATTGTACCGTAATGTGTTGTGACTATAGTGAGACTATAATTTCTGAAGGTGCAATCAATGCCCCTGTTACTCTAACCCTTTTGTCCTTTAAACACACGAGGGAAGTTGATCAACATTGACGTGAAGTGAAAGAAAGCTGTAGATGAGACCCACAGTTTGAAACTTTTAGGTGAACCAACGGTTTTCACTCAACGTGCTCAGGGAGGGGAGAGAGACCCACAGAGCGCTCCCACTGGAGTAATCCAGCAGCACATTAGCGATCTGAAAGCCGTCAACATGTAATCTTTCTTTTATTCTTCTCAGTGACTATTCTCCTCCTATTATAAATAGGAAATAGGAGCTCAGAGAGTTAGATGACTTTATTAAGGTTCTCCAGTTGTTACACCAGGTCTAAACTTGGGAAAAAAATAAATGTCCAGTACTTATTCCTTGTATAGCATTTTACCTCCCCATCACTGCACAGTGGTACTTCTCAGTGGTCCCAACTTCAGCTAACACATATTAGACAGGTAAAGGAGAAAAAAGATGAATGAGACACAGGACTTCACATTCTATTAAAAGGAAGAAGATAAACAGTTTAAAAAGCACTCCAAAATGTGACTGGCACTCAATTAGAATTGTGTAGAAAATACGAAGGAAGCACAGAGATTGGAAAGATGAATTTTATCTGGGGCAAAGACTAGAGGGATGGAGGCAATTCCAACTTGTCCATTAAGTCTAAGACGTGCTTTTCAAATCTGTTGATCATTACTAAACCTTGAATTAAAGAGAAGCACCTACAGGCAGGAGGCCAATCAGAACACCAGAGAGAGTGCTCCAGTTTTTGCTATGCATT
>NW_012148496.1:2423290-2426092 GCF_000956105.1 Propithecus coquereli
GGAGGCATCACCACACTTGGCTAATTTTTAAAATTTTTTTTGTAGAGATGAGGGTCTTGCTATGCTGCCCAGGCCGGTTTTGAACCCCTGAACTCAAGCAATCCTCCTGCCTCGGATTCCCAAAATGCTGGGATTACAGGCATGAGCCACCCTGCCCAGCCCCCAACTGACCTTCATAGTCTTTTCTTTAACAGTAAAACAAATCTCTGCTTTAGCCAACTGGCCTACTGCTTGTCTCCTAGACATGCCTTGATCTTCATGATAAGATACCTTTTCCATTGTCCTCTCCTCCCTGCACTGCCCTCACCACCCCCACTGCTCACACAGATGTTCCGCTCTGGCCTCCCTAACCAGTCCACCTAGACTCCATCCCAGTCTCCACTTGTGTGCTCCTATCTTTCTGGAAACATTCAAATTTCATGGGATTTACTAATTGTATTACTATATATACAAACATCTTTCAAAAATCACCTTTATAAAACTTTTATGTAAATATATGAATATATATATAAACCAGAAAAAAAGTCATTATCAGTTCAAGAGTTGTAATCTTTAGTTTCAAAATTTATAAATAGCACTTAGGTACATGAACTGCCATGGACCTTATCTCCTATTCTTATTTTGTGGTTATTTCACTGTGTACCTTATTTTCTTCCACGAGAGAAGACGACTAGAATGCAATTTTTCCATCGTTCACAATGCCCAGAGTACCTTGTATAAACCTCATGTTCACCTTACATATTAGAAGTTGAACTCACAAATCATATATTATAATACACTTGTTATGTTTTTAAATAAATTTGTCATCTAAAATCAGCAATGGACTTGGAAATAAAATATTAATTATAATATTTATTTGAGTTTTATGAAGGATTTTTTAAATCCTGTGAAACATGCAAGCAAAGAAAAAAGTTTTAACTGCCAGCATTTTCTACCTTATGTTAACAAATACCATTATTGTTATCAAATTGGCTACTGAAAGTTGTCTGATATTTTAAGAAAATCTCAGATGCTTACAAAGCATGTATCACATTTGTGATTAAATAATTTTTATGTTTGTCTAACATTTTCATTTCCTACTACGTTGTCCATTTCACAAGGGCAGGGACTATGTCCACCTTGTTCATTTTCATATCTTCAGGACTTAGATAGTACCTGGCACATGGCAGGAGCTCAGCAAAGATTTTTTGGATCAATGAATTAAAGGATGAATAATTTTTTTAAAAAATAAATGAGCTACAGAACAACTAATGTCACCAGCACTCCTACTTCTTTGGGTTCTGACCCATCATAGCTGTACAGCTCTTCAAATGTTCTTGCCTGGGCTGAAGCTGTAGTTCACCAAGGTTTGCTAGACCCTTTCCCTTGCCTTTTTCCCTTTGTTATGAAATACGCCTGGTGAGTAGTTCCCGCTGGGACCTCCTTTCTCTGTGTAAAATACTGGCTTTGAATCAGTGGCTTCCACTGATCAGGTTTGTCAGCTAACGGAAGCAGCAGAAATGCCAACAGAAGAAACCAGCGCCACATGTGTGTGGTGGGGAAGAGGAGTACTCACCTGGTTGATTTCTTGGGATCTCTAAACACCAGCATCTTGACAATAGTATTGCCTTGCAATGATGGTGGAGATGCTGTTATTCTGGAGCCTAGAGAAGCTAGGTGGGAAGATGTCAAACTGGTAACTCAGCCTTGGCATTCTCAGAAGTAATGTGTTCTGGAAACAAATGGTTTGTAATGATGACTGCTGATGACCAGAAAGCCAGCGGCAGATGCTTCAGTGGGTATATGACTCTAGTACTTTCTTTTGTCTTACTGCTGGTTGCTGCAACTGAACTTCATGCTATAAAGACAACCGCTACCGTGGCTGTTACTGGAGGAACATCAGAGTGAGATGGGGATCCTAGTATCTCCACATTTAGCTTGTGAGGTGAGTGTGAAAAGAAGCTCCAAAGCAGCCCCAGAAAGTAGCCAGTGAGAAGATCATGTTCTCCCTATACCCCTAAGCCCCTTTATAGTCTGTATTAGCTGAAATCACTCTTGTCAAGGCCAATTCAAGCAGGATAGCTGCGAAGCTGGGGAGACCAAAAAGCTCATTCATTTTTCTATGATGTTACTACAGAAAACTACTATTGTGAGAGGATCAAATGTGTGTTTTCACTTTTCAATCATTGTTTACTATCATGGATACATGGCTAAAATTTTAATTTTCAGTGTGTGTCTTCTTGTGTATTCCAGAGTCATTTTTTTTACAATAACCTATAATTTGTATTCAAAAGGAGAGAATAAAAGGTTCACGCAATCATAGCTCTGTGGTGTCCCTCTCACCTAGCTCAGTATTTATAGTAAGTTCCTGACCTCAATACCAGATTGTCATTATTCTGGAGTTTGAATCAATAGGATTATAATTGAAATAACAGAATGATGAATTCTACTTCTGCCTCAAGATACAAAAAAAATTATAAAGATTTTAATAATCATTTAAAGAAAAAATAGAGATCTAACAAAAAGAAACCAGTCTGCAAAAGATCTATGGCATTTATAGCACACACAGCTCACACACTAGACAGATGTAGCTGATTGGTATTTTAACGAAGCAAATAGTAAGACTGAGGTGTTATCTTGTGAGGAAAGAACATATAACGAGGGTAAAACAGAAAAGGCAGATGTAAATTATTCGTTACCAGCAGAATAATATTTTAGGAAGGAAGAATAAAGGGTATAGCTTGAGTGAAATGAACTAGAAATTAGTTCTGATAGGTTCTGGATTTACATCTATGAAAATTATCCAAAACGAGTTCAGAGTTA
>NW_012148496.1:2426142-2430231 GCF_000956105.1 Propithecus coquereli
TGATGGAGAATTTTCAATGCCTGTGATTATTCCATTAATTATAGTTAGTCGATTATTAATTGACCCCTTTGAGCAAGTCCTCCCATCTCCAGGCTCTCACCATTCCACTTCATCGCCAAATTAATAAAATCAAGGGAGGAGAATGCTGTATTTGAATTTTCATTAATGAAAATCCTCTCTTCCTGGAAAAGTAATTTATAGAGTTTGGAGGAGTGAATGTGTAACAGCTTACCAAAGTACTGAGGCAGAGACTTCTAGATTCCTTTCCTTACACCACTACTGATTTATTATATATTTTTTATCAGCTTCCACTATTCTGGAATTCTTTAGGGAACTCAAGGAGACATTCTCCCAAGAGAGGAAACGGAGATAGAATGTTGTAACAATGAGAAAACAAGATACAATCAGCACACCATGATTAGTCCTTCATGCTACATTCATTCATTCATTCATTCATTCATTATTTCTTGGTGCCCGCTGCACATGACACTGGGGGTAGAAAGGTGACGAAAGACCCAGACAGGGTGCTCAGTGTCAGGTGAGAGGCGAACAGGCAGAACTCCTCAGTGTACCCAAGTCACACAAAACATCTTGCCTGCGTATTTGATCAAACCTTACTTCAGTGGAAACAAGCTATGCATGTGTGTCTGCTTCACTGAGACAGGACTTCTCAAGGAAATTTCACAGGTGCGCCAGGTGTCCAAAGATTGGACTTGGCTTCTGCCTCTGCCCTCACTAATCCCAGATGGGGCCAAACAGAAAAGAAAGAAAAAGAAATGGCTCAAAGAGGCTTTAGACTAATGTAAACAGAGAAAATGTTGAGATCAGCTGAACAGATGCAAAATAATTTCTATTTTTAAAACTGCCAATGTCTGAAGAAATAAGAACAAGGAACTATATCCAGGAATTCTCAGAGACTACAGGGTGCTCTGATACAAAATTCCAAGGAGCACTTATACAAAATTAAAGAAAATCCATATGCAGTCTTTTAACTTCCTAGGGAAAGCTGAGGGACACGGACTGTCACAGGATCGTGAAGGATTTTGCTCTGTAGCTAACTGGCTTAATCCACTAGAATTTGGGGGTTGCTCCTTTAATAAAGCCATCTCTATAATGAATGGACCTTTCAGCCTCTACAAAGAAAAAAATGGCAGGGAGTGTGTCAACCTCCAATAAATCGTGTGGGAGGTGAGATGATCGATAAGAAGTCTTTCTCACTGTCACCTTAAAGAGCAACAGCTACAGAAATGTGCAACAGGGTGGAAAAATGGTGGTGGTCGTGGTGGGTGCGTGGTTAAGAATTCTGAGAAACAGAAGGGGATGTGCGTGCGTGTGTGTGTTCCACAGGCAAGAAGGAAGACGGCGGCGTGGATCTGTCTAATCAAATAACGAGAGAAAACTAGAGCTACCGATTAACCTCCTGCCATCTACTGACATCCATCAAACACAAGATTGCTCAGTAACTATACTTCCCTGGAATGTTTCAACCAATAAAGATGATTCCTAAGAAAAACAGTATAATACATTTTTTAAAGACGTGGAATTTCAGACTATTTAATCAAGATGTGTTTGGGTCGTGATTTTTTGTATTATACCTTATTTCTATTTTTTTCAAAATCCCAACAACAATATTTAAATCAAAACCCCAAATTCTTGAATACTCAAATATAGAAATGAATGTTAAAATGGACTTTTTTCATAAAATTAATAAAGGCAAGTGCCGTAAGCATAACTCTCAAATACATCTTTCCCATAGGGAATATCTGGGATTGCCTCAGGTTAGAAGGCTTGTAAGGAGACAAGAAATGCTAAGTGGGAAGTTACACTGTACACGACTTGGAAAGAATTTTTTTTTAACTTGCCTTGTTAAGGCTAATTACCATAGATGAAAAGAGCTAGATAACCGAGAGTATTCATTAGCTCTCTCACTCCACTACGCAACCGTCCCCAAAGTGCTAATATCTTTCCTGCAACATTCTTAAAATGTTTCATATTCACTATTCATGATTCACACTTGGAAAAGACCAACTTCCTGATTAATGCCTAAATGGAAAGCGTATAAAATGTGTCTCAAAAATTAGCATAGGCCTCAAAGGTGTAAGCCTGCCTCTCTTAAAGGGTTTAGGAAAATTTTTTTAAAAAGCAAGCAAGAAAGCTAACCTAGAACTCTTATTAGCTTTCCCCACACCCCCCTCTCCCCCACACACACACCGCTTCTCTGAAGAACGGTGGAGACGCAGCCACACTGAGTACACGGTGAGGGATTTGCCACACTTCAAAGCTTTTCATTCCTCTGCACAATAAAAACGATGTTGATTCCCAGGCTTTTCTCCCTCTTTCATCAGAATTGTTTGCATAGTAACACATACATGAACAAGTGGCCAACTTCGCATTATTTGTGCTAGATAACGATTTCCATCCCTTTGCCACCAGATCCTCTAATGCGCTGATTTCTCAATTCAGTCCTCACTGCAGTGGTTTCTCTAATTACAAAAGTTCACAGCTATAAATAATGTTGTACAGCAGAGAAAGTGTTCCAACTCTGTCCACTACCAACAGATGGTAAGCAACAGATTACAAATAACCCTTTATTTGTCTTTCCCATCCCCTTTTTTGGAGTTAAGGGGGAGATTGTTTTTCATTTGTTTTGTCATTTTTTAAACTGAAAGCAAATATGCTCCCAGAAAATATGCATACCATTGTCTCAAGTCAATACAAGTGATTTTTTAACAACTTCTAATTCATGTATTTATTTCTCAATTCCCAGCTTTCTTCAGTAATTAAAAATTATTATGTCACCATCATTATGTGGGCTGCAGCCAGATTGATTTTTCCATTTTATCATAGCACTCCCTTGCCCTAAAACCTTCAATGCATAAATTACCAGATAAAATATAAACTCCTTAGTTGGGCATTCAAAGTTCACCACAGTTAGACCCCCAAACAACATTTTTTTTTTGAGACAGGGTCTCATTTTGTCACCCAGGCTGGAGTGCAGTGGCACTATCATAGCTCACTGCAGCCTTGAACTCCTGGGCTCAAGAGATCCTTCCACCTCAGCCTCCCAAATAGCTGGGACTATAGCGGAGGCATCACCACACTTGGCTAATTTTTAAAATTTTTTTTGTAGAGATGAGGGTCTTGCTATGCTGCCCAGGCCGGTTTTGAACCCCTGAACTCAAGCAATCCTCCTGCCTCGGATTCCCAAAATGCTGGGATTACAGGCATGAGCCACCCTGCCCAGCCCCCAACTGACCTTCATAGTCTTTTCTTTAACAGTAAAACAAATCTCTGCTTTAGCCAACTGGCCTACTGCTTGTCTCCTAGACATGCCTTGATCTTCATGATAAGATACCTTTTCCATTGTCCTCTCCTCCCTGCACTGCCCTCACCACCCCCACTGCTCACACAGATGTTCCGCTCTGGCCTCCCTAACCAGTCCACCTAGACTCCATCCCAGTCTCCACTTGTGTGCTCCTATCTTTCTGGAAACATTCAAATTTCATGGGATTTACTAATTGTATTACTATATATACAAACATCTTTCAAAAATCACCTTTATAAAACTTTTATGTAAATATATGAATATATATATAAACCAGAAAAAAAGTCATTATCAGTTCAAGAGTTGTAATCTTTAGTTTCAAAATTTATAAATAGCACTTAGGTACATGAACTGCCATGGACCTTATCTCCTATTCTTATTTTGTGGTTATTTCACTGTGTACCTTATTTTCTTCCACGAGAGAAGACGACTAGAATGCAATTTTTCCATCGTTCACAATGCCCAGAGTACCTTGTATAAACCTCATGTTCACCTTACATATTAGAAGTTGAACTCACAAATCATATATTATAATACACTTGTTATGTTTTTAAATAAATTTGTCATCTAAAATCAGCAATGGACTTGGAAATAAAATATTAATTATAATATTTATTTGAGTTTTATGAAGGATTTTTTAAATCCTGTGAAACATGCAAGCAAAGAAAAAAGTTTTAACTGCCAGCATTTTCTACCTTATGTTAACAAATACCATTATTGTTATCAAATTGGCTACTGAAAGTTGTCTGATATTTTAAGAAAAT
>NW_012148496.1:2439536-2441989 GCF_000956105.1 Propithecus coquereli
TCTCGTGTATCACTGTCTCAATACCTATGCTCTGGGCTGCCTTTGGGCAACTACTATGTCTTTATGAAGGAAAGCTATCTTTGCCATATCGGAATGAGGGTTATGATGTTTAATAATCTTACATTCAAAATGATTTTAAATGCTAAAAAACATTTTGTGTCTGTAAATGGCTTACCTTCTGAAACCTCAAGCTATAAAAAGAACATTATAACTAAAACATGAGCCAAGTTTTATTTCATTTTCATTATTTTACTATTTTGGCTATTTTCTTCTCATTTGCTGGAATGTATATTAGTTAAAATGCTTGCTTAGTTTTAATCCACAATATTAAAGGTCCTAAATATTTTCAGTGTTCTGCTTGTAAGTATTTTGTAC
Source organism: Propithecus coquereli (assembly GCF_000956105.1). Lineage (NCBI taxonomy): Eukaryota > Metazoa > Chordata > Mammalia > Primates > Indriidae > Propithecus > Propithecus coquereli. Next base: position 2,439,912 of record NW_012148496.1, read on the forward strand.
AACTGTGTTGTAGTTGGCTATGAATACGGTCACTACATGGAGATAATAAGGTCAAAAGGCTAGAAACATAGAAGTACTCTTTAGTCTTTCTCTTCTGGGCAAAGGTATGGTATTTTTGGCGGGGATGCATGAAGCCTCTTTGAGTCCTAAAACTGTAAGTCCATAAGCATTCAAAGTCGCAGACAGGTATAATACACAATCACGGGCAAGCAATGCACTTTTGTGTCCCCACATGGAGAGATTAGTCCAGCCTTTCACTAAACAAGAGGCTGTTCTATTTTTAATCCTTAACTCGTTTGCTTCTTTCAAAAGTACACTTCTATCTAAATTTGTTAAGATTCCCCATTGCAACAAAATCCTATTATCGTAAATCCTTTCCTAGCGCTGGCAGTCACCCCTTGAACACAGCAGACAATGCATGCTCTTCTGCATCCCATAACCCCATGTAGTTCCCTGCAGCGAGGCAAGCCCCTCAAAGGGCAGTGGTGTGGGTTCTTCAGAAGGAGCCCGGGAGCTCCTCAGCCCCACGGTGAGGGCAGACTCTAACGGCGGCAGCAGCAGCAGTCCTCATGTGGCTGCCACTGGGAAGTGAGGTGCAGGACAGCCAAGAGGTAAAATGACAACAAAGTCCCCGAGAATTTGCTATTTTAGCTTACCAGATACCGAGAAAATCTTGGGAAGTGCTTATTCACCTCAATTTTATAATCCAACTGGTGTACTGGGTTTTCAATAGTTCATATTAACTCAATTTTATCATCGATCATTTCTCCTGATGTTAAACAGATTTGATGGCTACTCTAGCCACCACTATGGGTGTTTATTTAAAGAACACATTTTCCACAGCCAGTTCTCCATTTTACAGCTTTACCGGAGCATTCTCATGTCAACCAAGCCCCCTGGGCTTTTAGAAGTGATGAATCCTAAAAGATGTTTTCCCCACAGAAACCACAATGTAAATGTAACAAGTAATCAATCTTCTGAACAGCAATCAGGCAACCACTTAACGAATATACTACACAAACAAAATAATTAATCTAAGCACTGTCCCGAATAGTAATTAATCTAATCGGCTCCAAGCAATGTGTTTGTTCACTGTACACTATTTTGTTTCATAGTTGTCATAGTTAAAGGTGTCAGAGACAGTACAAATGTGTTAACCAGTTTAAAAGAATACTAATTGCAAGAGGAAAGTGTGACACAAATGTTTATGCAGTGCGGGATGTTGTTCCTTTGTTTGCAGAGAGGAACAACACATATCAATGTCAGAGTAAAACAAAAAGGACAAATGCTTTAAAATAAAAGAGGAAACAGGAGCAACACTGCCAGACATCAGCCGAGCCATTAAAGATCTGAAACAATTATAATACAATCTAAGCCAATAATTGCCTTCTGATGAAGGGCAGGTAAACTTAATTATAAATGTCCCAAGGAATGAAAACGAAATGAAATGAAAAGTAGAGAGAGCCAAAAAGAGTCTGTTTCTCTAAGATCTGTGACACACAAATAAGTTAGAAGAGTTGGTTGATTTTCTATGGAAAATGGGTTACATGGGAGATAATTATGATAACTTAGAATAAAAGGGTAAACATAAATCCCTTATTTTGTTTCTTTATTTGGATCCTAAATTCAATAATTTCAAATGTTATCAGCCACCTCTTACCATTGAGCTTCACTTTATGTCCTGAAGACTAAACCTTTACTGCAGGGTGGCTGCCAGCAAGAGTAAAAAGGAGTCACCAGATTGCATTTATAACTGAAATTTGATTCCGGAATGCAATATACACAGTGGTATTAAGCCTCAATTCAGGTCACACGCTACCGAGTAACATGGGCTTTCTCAAGATCTTGTTTTAACTCATGGAAGTTGAGTGAAACCACCTTCATACTTTTAGGCTTGTTTGGGGAAATATTCATGAAATTAAGATTGTGGATTTCAAAACGCTTGGTTATAAAAAGTTTTCCCTGGCATCCATCAGTTCTTCTGGGGTGCGAAAGCATTTGTAGCATTACTACAAGAAATTTCTTCATCATAAAGGTATTCTTTTAACGTTTTTCCTTAAAATTTATTTTGCATGATT
>NW_012148496.1:2442039-2444789 GCF_000956105.1 Propithecus coquereli
TCAACCACTAATAAAATGGGGGGAAAAAAACTTGTTAGAGCCATTAAAAGACTTTTTAAGAACAGTTCTGGTCAAAACATTAAATAAAAGAATATGTAATCCCAGTAAGAGCATTCAATTTAATGACATTCATCCCATAAACCCAAATGTAGATGATCCTATCCACGCAGGGCAAGAATGCCAATGCCACTGTAGGTTTAGGGATTAACCTGCGAGTATCTTTCATAAAATGTTTTAATCCCACTTGTCCAAAATTTAAAAATGGGAAAGGAGGTCCTATTATCACTAATGATGTCCTAAATAATAAAATAGTGCTGGGGAAAGAAGGCTCTCTGGGTTACCCGAGACCTGAGGCTACTGAAACAGAGGGGAAGCACGGGGAGGAATGCTGCATTATTAAAGTGGAAATGTGTGATGCTTTCTCATTGCTGAGGTCAGTGGGACAATGAGATCTTTTGGTTGTGGGAAACTCCAGCCAGCTCCATCTACAACTGTGCTTTCCATCCTGCTTCTGCAGAACATTTGCTTCCCCCTGCCCTGTGTCTCCATGGCTAAGATGAGGGAAGGGCTCCTCAGCCAGGGTCCGTGCAAAGAGGACTCTACCCCCACCCACACAGTGCTCATCCTTAGATCGCATCTACATGCAGGGATCAAACTGGCTGTGAAGAGTCAAGCTGGTATTTTGGATGTATTCACAATCAATTCCAAATCAAGTGACTGGAACAGCTGCGTAGCAATTCAATTTATTCATTAAGGTACCCAAAATGACTATACTGATAGATTTTGAACCTTTCATTGTCTTAAATAAAAAAGGTGAAAAGCGTCTATTTCCAAAGAGCTGATTGAGAAATTGAAGCAAAATATTAAGGAAATGGGAGGCATTCTTTATTTCCTATCTACACTTAAACAACAAAATAAATATTTGAAGTGGACACATAACAGAAGGTAGACTTTTCTCACATACTTTTCTAGACCTAGTTGTTCTCTGGTCTTAGGGTAATTTTCACAAAAATGTGTTTCAGTGATGTCCTCACAGTGACTTCCTAAGACATTTTCTATTTTTAATGTCATGAGTTATGACCTAAACTGGTTCACTCAATTCAAATAATTATAAAGGCAGGTAGTTAACATCATATAAAAAGCATAGTTAATATCATATCATCTCTTTTAATATTATATATGATTATTTTTTGGAGCAGGTTTACCGTTCAAATTTAGTGTGGGAAAAGATTTCTAGCAGGTAGCTGAAGAAGGAAAATAGAAGTTAGAAATTCAGACCAGAAAGAAAAATCTCCAAATCTTTCAGATAAGCAAAAAAACATTTCAAAGTCAAATCTGTCAGAAATGGAAGCCAGTTCAGTTTGGACAATGAAAAAAAATAATGGTTCGGACGTTTTGACAGGTATAGAAAAGGCATAAAGTATGGCTGATTAATTCAGTTAGAATATGATAGTAATTGGACAAAGTCATTCTTTTGATTAAATCCTTCATTTGCTCTCCAGTTTCTGCAGGCGAATGGTTTACAAAGCCCTTCCCAATGGCCTCCTTGCCCTCCTTCCTCTCCCGTCTCCTGTTCCTTTCTCCTCCTCCTCCAGGCTTATGGAAATACTCCATCAGGGTTCTCTCTGCCACTGCCTGCGAGTGCAGAACCCTCTGCCCAGACACCCTTCCCTTAACTCTTCCTTTCTCGAAAGCTCTCATTCAGTCTTCCCTTGGGACACCATCAGTAACCTCTCTGGAACTCTGTTAGGCTAACTTCGCTCTTAGGTTTAACTGCTTGCTCGTTTGCAGGCCCCCTCAGGAAACCCTGAGCTCTTTGAAGGCAGGGATTATGTTGTCATTCATACAGAAAATAAAAGCAGGGGGCTTGGAATCTATATAAGTGTTCAATACATTGAAGAAATCCATTTATTAACTGACTGACTGAATGAATGAATGAGTCCAGTTAGCAGCTCACAGTTCCAGAAAACGCCCAGTACTCCCCACCCTGGTTACTGTCTCCTGAAAGGTGTCTTTGGTTACATGAGGAGACTGATGAGAGGCCAGGGGAAGCTCCTTGTCCATAATGGGGAAAAGGCAATTAAACTAAATTGTGGGTTGGGAGTATCAATGGATCGATAGTGTCATTTTCCTTTTAAAGGACAGCCACATTTAGCTATCAAATAATTACAGGGCCCTTTAATGTTTAAGGTGTGACCATAAAGTAATGAAATGACTTTAATAAACAACACGTGAAAACCAGTTTCATTAACTTAAAGTCACACTCTCACAGATACACTTAATTTGCTGCCTTTACAACAATTAAGACAATAGCTTATAAACAATCCAATGAGGTTCCAAAAACATATATTCAATTTTGTCAAAACGCAGTTATACTTTTTAAGTGAGAAATAATAATTATAAGCAATTTATTTTAGTAGAATAGGTTTTAGTTGTAAAAGATATAATAATGTAGGAAAAGGCCAATAAAGGAAGGTATCAGAGACGCTGTGAAAAACAGGGCGCATTTCTCAGGGCTATTTCTAAATGTGCTGAACTTGAGTTTTCAAACCTCAGAAAACTTGTTTTATAGGTACCTTTATTCCCACAGTAATCTCAGCCCCGCTTCTCAAGATAGTAGTTTGTCAGAACTGAGGGATGTGGGGGATAATCTGAAACATCTGAATTACTAGAATTTCCTACTGGAGTTGAACTTAGTACCCATAAAAAGACAATAGGGCAGTTAATGAGAAAGTAAAGTGTTTAAAAAA
>NW_012148496.1:2448249-2450783 GCF_000956105.1 Propithecus coquereli
ACTTACAAAGGAGCATCTCTCAGCACGTGCTCTTCTCCCATGTAAGCCCAGTGCACTTGCTGTTGAAAATAGGTGATACAAAGAAACACAACATAAAAATGTATATTAATAACAAGAAAAGCACTTCTCCGCACCCCTACCCTGCATTGAGACTGTCACCATTGGAAAGGGCCGTTGCACTGACTTACAAAGGAGCACCTCTCAGCACGTGCTCTTCTCCCATGTAAGCCCAGTGCACTTGCTGTTGAAAATAGGTGATACAAAGAAACACAACATAAAAATGCATATTATGGCAACGTTTCCCAAAGTATATCTCATGAACTATTCGTTCCAAGGGGTACTCATAGTTTTTATTTTATAGGAAAGGTCTTGGTAGTCAGGTAAATTTGTAAAACTCTACATCAGACAATATAAAGTAAGTTCGTTTTCTCAGGAATGTGCAAAGTCCTTAATGTGCTAATATATTAGATATTATATATAGATATTTGTTAATTAGATGCTAAAGTGAGGGAGTGTTATCTAATATGTTAAGTAACATATTAGACATTAGATATATTTTATGTAGTACTCTCCAAATGCATTTGAGAACAAAATCCTTTTGTAGGGTGGTCTCTAGGGGTCATAATGCAAATAGTAATTTCTTAAAAGATAATATCCAAATACACACATAGCTATCCAAACTCAGTTTTAAATTTCAATCAATATAATATTTAAACCCCTGTTGAAGTAAACCAGGAACATTCTTAAGGTTGCATAAGCAACCAGATATATGCACAAGTATCTCTGTTCCCATTCATGAAAGGAAAATACGAAATTCAGTACTTTAGATATGAAGAAAAAAATCTTCCACTTTTAACACTGTCCTGGACTTAGTATGTGATCAGAATAAGAAAGCTGAATAATAATTGACAGGTTAATAAAATCGCTTATATTGTGATCGTCATTACAGATTCAGTGAACTCAATTTGATGGCCAAAAGCAATGAAAAATGCTTGTCTTAAATCACAGAAGACTTGAGGACAAGTGGGAAGCGAAAGTATGCATACATAATCTCAGTTCCTTGGTAAGATTAACTCTTTGTTAACTCCCATGTCTGCTGAGCACCCAGTTGGTAAAGGCAGGTAAGAATGCCAGACTTTCCCAAACCAAAAACTGGCTTTGCTACCTGCTAGCTACTCTCTCCTAGCAATTGGAGAAGACATTGTATTATATAAGTGAACTTCTCAGTAGTTATGTGACATGACGCTGCCAACCACCATTACTGAAGTGATCATGAATGAAGCCTCACCATTCTTATTCTGGAGTCAAGGTCCCAAACAGAAGCATTTGATTAGCCAAGTTAAGGTCACAGGACTGAGCTCCGGCTGCCAAGATGCCTGAAAAGTTTTATTTCCCTTACTTGACTTTTGTACTTGGAAATAAAGTATTATATTCCAGTAATACTAGACACTGTTGGGTTTTCCCTTTAAATAGAAAGGCACGTTGGCACTGGGGTAGCTAAAAAAGACAAAAGTCCACTGCAGTGACCAGGGACCATTTTGAATGACAACCCCTAGTTTTGTGGGAACTATGAAACTGACCTAAATAAAGGAACAGCTGTGGTTGGAGAAGTTGAGACTCTGCATCCACCCGCCACCTCCCCTGTGGAGCACCAGCCTCTGACTTCCTTGTTTTGCCTGAACTAGAAAAGGTGGGTGTCAGACACATACTAACTTAGCAGACAACAGAGCTTCTCAAGGCCTGGATGGTTGATGGAGCCCACAGCTGAGACCCTCGCTTCAGTTGACATTGACATTGCTTCTCTTGCAAGAAGAGTCATTCGTTATGAGTAAATAGGATCCTCTTGTTTATGTAGCAGATGGTTTGCTTTACAACTTCGACATTCAGGAGCCTGACAAAGAAAAGCTGAACATGTGATCTAGAGGGAAGGGAAAAGATCAAGTGCTAAGACTGGGACTCAATCCCATGATACTCAGGCAAAAATTAGAAGAGAAGGTTCATGCTGTCGAGTATAGATCTGTCTAAAGTCATGAATACACATGAAAGGTACTATACTTATAACTACATGTATTATTTCATTTAATCTTTCCAACAGTCAGATGAGGTGGATAGTAATATTATACCCACTTTACAGAAGAAGAAACTGAGTCTTAGGTATTTTAGGTAATTTGTGCAAGGTGATATAGCTCGTGAGTGGAAGAGAAACCTGGACTGACTCTGAGCCCTGAGCTAGCCACTACCTGATCCTCTTAGCTGTCTCTCTCCCATTCACGATTCTGTGACCCCATTTGCAACATATGACTGAAAGAGAAAGAGCGAAAGACAAGAAAAAAACCAGCTAATTAAGTAATGATTATTTCTAGGTAGCGCTGAAGGTGTTACTGTAGCATGACTAATAGTGCGACAATTCCCATTCAGTATTCAGGAAACAACCAGTTGCATGTGTGCTGAAGTAAATTCTCAGAGGTGTAAGATTATTCTTATAGAAAATTACCCTTTTGGCTTCTTCCTCCAGAGCCTCACAGTGGTCTCCT